>NC_056534.1:1231989-1414489 GCF_910596095.1 Thunnus maccoyii | reverse complement strand
TGATACAGGTTTGAAAGTGGTCAGACTTATAGTTTAGACGTCAGAAGCCTCTGTTTGACACAAAGTTCATGCCCATAGATTGCCTCCCCATTGGTTTACATTGTAAGGGTGATGTGGCACTGCAACTTTCAGGGCTTATTAAATCCAAACCATTCGAGTTATTACAAAAAATTTTTTTCAGCATAGTGTCATAAGTCACCTATTAAAGTTTGAAGCCGGTACCATTAACGCCCTCGGAGGAGATAGCGTTTGTTCGGGGGCCAAAATTGGGGCAAAGTCTTATTTTGAAAGGCTAATTGCAGACTTCCTGTTGGATTTAGATGATGATGATTTGTAGGTCTTGATGAGATGAATAATTGAGTTTTGGTTTGATCTCTCTACGACATTCCTACGGGCCGTGGTGACATTTTAGTTACATAGGTGGTGCTAGAGAGCACATTTTGGCACTTTAGGGGTTAATTTTTACATTTTATCAAATTTTTTGCCAGACCTGATGTGCGTGCCAAATTTGGTGAGTTTTTGAACATGTTTAGGGGGTCAAATTTAGATGTGATATCCCATAATACTAAAGAAAGAAACAAAGAAACAAACAACCAACTATTTACTGTAACTGTTTTACAGCAGTCCTCTGCCTTCTGGGCTCGGTCCCTAAATATAGAACTGATGTTATTTAATCTAACATGTTCTGCTCAGAAATCCTCCTTCACTCTTACAGTGAGGAGGGATGAAACATGTATGAAACATGTATGAAACATGTATGAAACACATATGAAACACATATGAAACACGTATGATGCCTCGTCCGCAGCCTCTCGTCGGACCACTCAGCCGCCTCTCCGGCTGCTCTCATCAACAACACTGTTTCCTCACTGGGGGAAACACCCAGAATGCACTGCTGCTCCATTAGCAGCCTTCACAGACTCTGAGCGTCCGTCTGTGACTGAACGAAAAATGAAAAGCTTGATTTCACACTGATGGACTGAAGCGAGGGGTTAAATCCCGCCGGATGCTTCATCTGCCTCCACTCAACAACTCTGTTTTCCTCGTTCCTACAGAAGCCCAAACAGGATTTAATTATCTCTACTCTTTGTTTTCCTTTATTGACAAAAGTAATTATTCCGTTGTGATGAGAAGGTTAATTATCTTTCATGTTGAGATCACGTATTATCGTAGTAGGATAAAGTTGTTGTCATGGTTTCATAATTATAAGAGCTATTTAAATAAACTCTATTATTATTAATAATGCTTGCTTCTAATATACTGTAGGTATATGCCAAAAAATAGGAATATATATATATATATGTGTATATATATATATATATATATATATATGTATGTATGTATTATATACAGTACCAGAAGCTCAGAACAAGAGTCAATAGCAACAGCAAAATAAGCTGTTTGTCATTGGCAGAGAAGATTTGGCAAATTTTTCATGGGCGCAACCCACATACTCTGCTGCTCATCCCATTAATGCTTGTTCTTTACAAATATGGCTCCATTTAAAAGGGAAATAAACAGGCTTTCCAACGATTTATTGCCAAGAAGCATCGTTACAACAAAGAAAGAATCTACCAAACACAAATTTCCTTACTTTTTGTGCTAAGTTTATATATATATAAATACTAAAAATTTGTGTCTGATATGATTTTTCCACAAAAAAGTTAAATTACCTTGTTAAAAATTTTTTCTCCTTCATGAAAAGTGTCTTTGTTTGAGCAAAGTTATATTAGAGATGTGTTTTCTGGTCCTGATCCCAATCAGTCGTTTGCAAATATCTATCAATCTGTATTTGCCAACACAGAGTCTGATCTGATATTTCTATTTAGCTAAATATTGATTAAACATGTATCTGACACATTAAAACAATCACTGTAGCCACTAAAGTAAACTTGCCTTTTTTCATGAGTTTCTTGATTGAAATATTGAAAATCCTGATTCAAAACTACAAAGCAGAGCTACAGAAACACTCTGATTGTGCAGCGATGTTCAATCTGCTCGTCTCCTACGTCTGAAGCTGAAGTATCTTAAAGTTCCACCGACGGCCGCTAGCTGCTCCAACTGACTCCTGTTCAAAAAGTCTCAACTTCTCTCCAGAGATACCGAGTCAACGAGTCATTCTGGTCTCAATCTCTAAATTCAGACCCTCTAATAAGTGTGCAGGTGGTCATCTTGGAAATTATTGCTCCGTTAATAAGATTTGAAGACTTGTGTCTGCTGTGTGTTAGCTCAAGTGTGCGACGCTTGGTGTTCTCAGGAAGCTAGTATTAGCTTGGGTCCGAGGTAGCGTGGCGTGTTTCCAGAGTGTGAAAGGCAACACTCCTTATCTGGAAGGTCCTGGCTCTGAATGGAAAAGATGGTGCCGACCAGAAGCTGCAACTCTGGACTTCAACCGGCTCCAGTAAAACCAACAGATGACGTCGCAACTCGCTACGTCCAGCTTTATACGCAGCGTATGGTGGTGTGACAGAGTGGAGCTTCTTCCCTCACAAGTGATCTTTGTTCGAGTACAGACACACAAACCGTCAACAGACGAGTTTCATTTTGTCATCAAGTGACTCAGATTTAATTAGTGACAGCTGATATGAGCTGCCGCCCAACACGTTTGTCTTTTTAACTGCTGAAAGTGACATGAGAGTCACTCTCTTTTCACATTCATACTTTCATTATAGATGAATCTGTCGATAATTTTAATTAATCTATTAGTTGTTTGGTCCCATAAAATGTCAATCAATGTTTCTCAAAGTCCAAGATGACTTCCTCAAATGTCTTGTTTTGTCCACAACACAAAGATATTCAGTTTACTGTCATAAAGGACTAAAGAAACCAGAAAATATTCACATTTAAGAAGCTGAAATCAGGGAATTTTAGCATCTTTTTCTTTAAAAAATTACTCAAAACGATTATAAAAATAGTTGGTAATTAATTTAATAGTTATTTATTATTAGATATTATTAATAGTTAAGTTAACTTTACTTCCACTGTGACATGAGGTTGGACCTACTGTCTGTCCCTAAAGTCCGTACTGATACTCTGCTTCCTCTGCTCGGAATCAGCTGCCGAACCACCTGAATCCTCGTCTCACTGGACGTATTTACAGGAAATCTAAATAACCTGGACGCAGCAACATCTGGCTGATTCAGTTTGATCCCTGATGCTGATGACTTGTGACCATAGACTGTAAAAAATATGGACGTAGTGGGCGACTCAAAGAGGAGGAGCTGAGGCGGCTGAATGACGCCTGGTCGCTAGCAGTTAGCGACCTGTCAAAGCAGCCACGTCCTTAATTATACAAAACTTTACGGCTGAATAAAGTGAGTTATAAAAAAATTCATCTCTGAAATTAGCTATAGAGACTAAAACCGTTGTTTGTACCAGGCTGTAAACATGTTTATTTCTTATTTTAACATGAGAGTCTTGACTCGCTTTTGGAGCCTCAAGTGGCTGTTCGAGGAACTGCAGTTTTTTGGCTTCATGTTTCAGCGCCGGAGGTTCCTGCTTGATTGTGACGAATACTGATGAATATTTTTGACATTTTAATTTATTCTTTATTTTCAGTGTAATTGTTATATGTTTTCATGTCTGATTTTTTTAATCTCAATGAGACTTTTCCTGGTTAAATAAATAAATAAATAGATCTCTTCGGACTCTGAAGTGCTCCTCATGTCGGTGGATCAGCTGACTGTCGCAGGTCGGCCATCTTTAACCAGATCAGTGTCAGACTGCTGTGCTCTGAGCTCTTCTTACAGCAGCTTTAGATAAACTGGATTATTACCTTTTCCATCAGCTTCCCCCTGAATCAAACACCAGACACCAGCCTGATGTGTTGCACCGTAGCAACATGACGGATTCAAAAGATTTTCTCTTTGCTACACTGGAGGGTTTTTGGCATTTTTGACCCGTCAGCACTTCAGCGCTGCTCAGTCCTGACCTTTCTCTCTACACCCACAGGAAGTAATTACATGCTGTGAAGTCATTGGATGAATGTTAAACAGTCCACTCCATCATCCCGCTGAGACTCGCCGTGCCACATCCTGCAGTCGGGCTGCATTGTCTTTCAAATTTCATGCTTCAGCCGGCTGGACGGGCGGACGGCGTGAGCCGACGTCTGCGTTTCATACAGTTCTGCTTCTTCACAAAGCAAAAGTTGGTTGTGTTGTGGATATTTCTGAACGATGGTCGACACTTCAGTGGAGAGAAGCACACACGAGCCTTTGATGTCTTCATGCTGAGAATGTTTATTGAAGTTACTTGATCGAGGAGAATCGTAAACAGCGAACATCCAAGTTGTTGTAACTCGGATGCTGTCTCTTTAGTCTTTAGCCAGGCGGCAACCTCTGGGGCTGTAAAATGAAGCCAATCCAACAGGAAGTTCCAAAAACTGCAGTTCCTTGAACGACCACTTGAGGCTCCAAAAGCGAGTCAATCCCCATAGACCCCCATGTTAAAATGCCCAACTTTACAGCAGAAATAAACATCTTTACAGCCTGGTACAAACAACGGTTTTGTTTTTTTTATAACTCACCCGTTTAAATTTTATTAAGCCGTAAAGTTATACATAATGAAGGACATGGCTGCTTTGAGTGACAGGTCCGCCAGCCGCTAGGTGGCTTGTTTCAGCCATTCGGCCCGCCTCTTTACCCATTTTTGATTGGCTGGGAGTTAGGCAGCGTCACACACTGCCAAGATGGCGACGGCCGGAGCGGCTCACTTTGAGCTTTGAAACTGCTCCTCAGAAACCAACGGGTGACGTCACGGTAACTACGTCCATATTTTTATACAGTCTATGTCTTTAACCCAAGCAGATCGGCCTACAATATGAAAAATTGGTCTGATTGGTTCACTAGTTTCTAAACAAAGGACGGCACTTTACTCGTGACATCTTAAGTCACGTTGCATTGAGCCTCAGGTCAACACATCTGTGTTGTCTGGAAGGGTCCTCTCTGGTCTTGGCTCACCATGGCGATGCTGATATCAAAACATCACAGACAGCTGACGTCTCGAGGAGAGATTAAGAATTACAGCGTGACCTCAAGGCTCAGTTTGTAACCTTTAGAACAGGTTGGATCAGATTTTCTGTTTGTTTGAAACTAATTTCTATGAAAATCAAACTGCAGACAGTTTATACATCAAAGTCGACCTTCTTCTGAATCTCAGACCCACAAAATGCATTGATGAATGTTTCCAATTCAGCAAATGGTTTTCTAATATTAACGACGCTCAGCTGACCTTAAAACACAGCTGAGCTGACATATTATTGAGGAGAATGGCAAATGTATTTCAGAGCTGCTATCACGCCCTCTCACAGTTAAATAAGGCTGGCAGCTCGATGAAAAGGTCAGTGACTGAATAAAAAGATCCAACTACAGCTGGAAGACTTTCCTGGAAGCTTCTCTGAGGCTCCTACTGGCCCCGACTATACATGACAGCACTAAAGAGCTGAAATTACTAGAAGATTCATCAATTAGTCCATTGACAGAAAATTAATTGGCAACAATTTCATAACTGATTAATCATTTAAGTCCTTTTTTAAGCAAAAATACCAACAATTCTCTGGCAGCAGCTTCTCACATGTGAATATTTTCCAGTTTTCCAGGACAGTAAACTCAACATCTTTGTGTTTCTCAGACAGAACGAGTCTGAATATGTTCACGAGGGCTTCAGGGAACAACGATCAACATTTTATTCACTGATTCAGACTAGTACAGACTGAACTTCACTGTATAACTAATTAAAGGATATGAAGTAAACCTGGAGCTTCTGGACTTGTTCCTTTGAGGCAGATTTGTGATTCAGGTCTTTTTAAATAAAACTGACTGGACTATTATTACACCTGCTTACTGGTTATACTGTATTCTACTGAACTATAGTGGAACCAGTGGTGGAAAAAATCCTCAGATCTGTTACTTAAGTCAAAATACCAAAACATTCATGTAATTCTGTTTGTTTTGTGTCAGCGTTCAGTGACGTTTCAGCTCCAGACTGTGATGAATGTGGATGTGAAACGACTCAAGAATCAGATGTCACTGATTACTGTTATTTAACACTGAAGAAGACGAATCATCAAGCTGCGTCTGATGAACAAACAGACTCAACCAGAGTTACTTCTATTAACATCAGTGAAATCAAACTTCACCATAAAGTCTGTAAATACTTGTTTTCACATCATAAGTGTGTTTCTATGATATCAAATGTTCCTGACTGAATAAGGACAGTGTGGCCTGAAAACATCTGCAAACAACTGTCAGCACATTTGACGTCACTCATTACCGGTGACGTCACGGTAACTACGTCCATATTTTTATACAGTCAATGGTTTTAATTTACAAACTAAATGTTCCAGTTTGAACAACAAACTGCCACCACGAGCCTCTGAAACCTGTTTAACTTTCTCCTTTAAACCCTCATGTTTCATTCTGAGCGGCGTGCTGACAGTAAACTGCCCCGCCCCTCCCCCCCGCACTGGTCTCTGTTAGCTCGGTGCTAACGTTACGTTTCTTTTACAGCATCATGTGTTTTAGATTCATATGAAATGATGCATTTCTTCTGATCACAGTGTGACAGAAATCTGAAAAAAAAAAACACTTTCACATCCAGACTGTGAAGGTCAGACAGAAGCTTCGACCTTCATCTTAAGTTTTTCACAATATCACACTCGTGTTTGAAGCCTGAAGAACGACAGACGACCTTCATCCGTCCGCCGTCGTCAACACAAACATCTGTGCCGTCGCTGCAGTCGACGTGTGTGAACTCTTTGTCTGTAGCCATGGTTACCAACCATCTTCCTTAAGGGACCCTGTTATTTTGCTATATAAATAACACTGCAAATGTTGGAAATAACTATTAAATTTAGCTGTTTTCTTCACAGACATGAATGAAATGCTGAGACATGTGTCTAAAACAACCCTTAAAATCAACACAGATGTTTCTATCGACCGTGATAATACACTGCTTTGATATATTAATTGATCTAATATGAAATAACTCTCAATATGAGGAAAACTGATATTTGCTGCATTAGTTCTATTTAACAAGAGAAACAATAAAAGTCCACCGACCTCGTCCACGTTCTCGAAGGCGTTGATGACATCATAAGGCAGGCAGGACAGCAGGTCGATGACGAACCAGGTCTTGACATAGTTCATGCGGATGAGTTTGGGGTCGGAGATGACCTCGCCGGCCGGCCCGACGAACGTGGTGTGGAAGTTGAGGACGATGTCGACGAGGAAGATGACGTCCACGATGCTGTCCACCACCAGCCAGGTGACGTTGTTCTGCTTGGTCTTGAAGGAGACGTTGTAGGGCACCATGATGGCGGTGTAGAAGGTGAGGATGAGGATGACCCAGTCCCACGTGGTCTTAAAGAGGCAGTAGTGCAGGATGATGTGCGGCGGCGTTTTCGGAGTTTCCTGTTTGTACTGAGGCAGGATGTCCGAGCCCAGCTGGAGAACCTGAGAGACAAAATACAACAAACTGACCGTCGAGGTGAATTTCATTTATCATATCATATAAAGTGAATGAAAAGACTTGATCTGAGACCGACTGAGTGTTAAGTTATTAACTTTTTACACGTCATTATATATAATAAACGTTTTATGTATGTTTGGTTTCTTTTTTCTGTGCTTTGGTACTTTTATCTACAGCATTTCCTGTAATTAAATATAATTAAAAGGAGGAAAAAAAAATGATGGAAGCCACTAAAATAAAACCGCCTGCATGTACCAACAGAAACAAGCTTTTAATTATCAAGAAAAAACAAATAAAACAAACAAATGATACACATTTCATTTTTGTGTGACTAAATAAATCAAGGATTTTACTGAGCTGAGCCTTTATAAATAACTCTGTGTATAAAATCAATAATATAATAATATGATCAGAGTCGTCATGTATGGATTAATTCATTAGTGCCGGCAGTAATTATTATCAGTCACAGCTGCTTACAGCTGAAGATGTTTGAAGAAAACTCATTAAGTACATTTAACCATTTTTATTTCTAATTATCTGTTTAAATACACAAAACAGTTTGTTGAGATCAAAATATCTTTTTTCCCAGCGGTGGAAGAAGTTCTGAGATTATTTACTGAAGTACAAGTAGAAATATCACAATCACAAAATATTCCATTACCAGTAAACCTCCTGCGTTCAAAATCTTTGTTGCTGTGTCTCAAATCTCATACTTCTGTACTTACACAACATTTTGAGTGCATAAGTGCGTTCACACTGAGAAGTATGGAAAAATGCACTGTGAGAACTAGGATGGTGCACTCAAAACGGTCAAAAACTGTTGGACTATGGACGCTTCTCGCCCTCAATGGTCGCCATCTTGGCTACGTAGCGGAAGGGGAGGGACCATTTTTCAAACTGGAAATGGCGGCCAAGTAACTACGGTGAACATCACCGCATTATATAAATGTAAGTTATACAGGTGTTTTTTAGCACTAAGCACCACTATACTGTTGTCAGAACCTTTTCTTGTGAGTTTCGCGGCCATCGAAGGTTCTCCTGAACGCTTGGAAGAGGAGGGTGATGGGAGGGTTTTTCATTTTGGTCTCAATCTGCAACCTCGCCGCTAGAAGCCAGTAAATCTTACAAACTGGTCCTTTAACGTAATAATCTCAAAGATTCTCTGCTTTATTCTCTTTGACGATACCTGTGGCGATAAGCGGTAAATGCAGGTGTGGTTTTTTAACGTAACTTCCATGGATGTCCCAGAGTTCCAAACAGTGTCACACACCGTGAAAAATTAGCTTTTTTGTCCACCGGCCAAATGGTTAGTGGTGAATGTTCAATAGATTTGTTTTGTTGGCTGGTGACTGAAGCAACCAGCCTCTTGTGTATTTTACCCTGGTGTCGCCTGTGTGACGTTAGACCGGAATGTACACCATGGATGTATAATAAGAGCTGGATAGGGCGCCGCTGCTCAGCCTTGCAGCCAGTTTTTCCCAGTGGCCACTTGCGGTATTGCAGCGAAAAATCCCCCTGCGGCCCAAAAAGCATTTTCCCCCATAGACCACCATTGTAGAAGAGACGCCTGTAAAACTGTTGACAGGACACCTCGAACTGCAAACAACGTCAATTATGAGTCTTTCTGTTATGATCTTTCGATCCATGGAGGTTTTATATTTGTAAAACTTTCCTCCAGCCGAGAAAAGCCATTTTAAAAGTCCGTGACAATTTCATGACAATGTCATGACAATGTAAAGTCTATGAGCCGAGCGGGAGCTCGTGAGCGGGGCCACACAACGCGGAAGCAAACCCGGAAGCTAGAAACTTTTTTTGGCGTATGCGCCAGGTGAGCGGTTCCTACAGGACTGAATGGGTGCCATGTTTAGTCCAGTATCCAGCTCTTATAATACATCCGTACTTCACACACAAGTGAGCTGAAGAGCGACCGTTGCGTTAGCTCCGCCTTCCCTCTCTGGTGGACCAACCACTGCTGGCTGATGGAAACGCATCACTGATCACAGCGGGTCACAGGCTCAGTCACCACAACAGCTAATTAGAATCTATAATGATGCATATTTTATTAAGTTATCATTTGTTTTATGTATAAAATATTGAGCTGAAAAGTAACTATCGCTGTGAAACATACAGTATGTACTGTAGTGAAGAGAGAAGAAGCATGAAATGGAAATATTCAAATATTCATTTTATGGTTTTATATTCAAAATCTGCTGGTACAAACAAATACATGATATGAGCTGCATAAAATGTAAAATGTTAAATTATATCTCATTTCATTTGCAATTTGCCCTGAAGCCTCGTTACTATTGAACCACCTTTTTATTTATTTATTAGATCTTTTGATGAATTTTAATAACTTTAATAGTTCTTCATCTCCTAAATATTAGCCTAATTTAAACGAAACAAAGCAGCTGATCTGAACTGTAACACGCAGGTGATTATTTCCTCTTCAGTGTCACAGAATATAAAGAAATAACCGACAGTTAACTGGTTTCAGTTGGTTCACTGTGTTTCCAGTTTAACGGACACTTGGATCCACAGAGACGTCCAGTGTTCAAGTGTTTATAGTGAGCTTCATGACAGCTTAAAAACTGTTGTTGATGTTTTTAAAACCTCCTGAACAGAAGAAATACTACCGTTACCATCCGAAAAAGACTAAGCAGCATCATCATTTAACTTAATCAGACTTTTGTTGGATGTTTTTCCTCATTTCCTGTCATCCCTCTACTTTCATCTGTCACGTTACAACACAATACAGAAGCTAAAGATGCTCCTCTGATTCCTCCTCTTTTTAATATTCCGGATACTAAAATGTTTCTGAAGCTAGAATCTAGGGCTGCGACCAACAATTATCTTAATTATTGATTATATTGCAGGTTGTTTTTTCTGTTTTGTCCAACCAGCACGTAAAGATATTCAATTTACTGGCAAATCATCACATTTTAGAAGCTGAAAACAGAAAATATTTGGCCTTTTTGCTTGAAAAATGAATAATCAGTTATCAAAATAGTTACCTGTTAATTTTCTGTTGATCTACTAATTGTTTTAATTTGTATTTTATTGAGTTTTTAAGGAGCTCTGATGACCGTTGGACGTTCATGTTTAACAGCAGCTTCAGTCTGAAGTAAACAACAACAGGAAGTACCTCCATCCATCTGAACACTCAGATAGCAGAAGACAGCGGCTGTCAGAGGTACTTTAGGCTGTTGGCTTTGTTTCAGATCCATTTACAGAAGTTCTAATAAAAGTAATTCTCGTCTGCAATTCTGCAATTAAATCAATTCCTTCTTGTGCCGTCCAGCGCTGATTACTGCTGTACGGTGTTCTCAGTGGGTGAAGAGAAGTGCGGTCATTTATTATACATCACATCTGCTACAGAGTCTGAAACAAACAGAAAGCTTTTCCGATGCCACTAAGGTACCATAACAGACAGAGGTGAGTCCATCGGAGCTGTGTCGGTCCAAACGTCGATTTCTGCTCTTTCTGTATCTCATCGCAGGAAAAGATCAGACTGAAAGTCTTTGGACACCAAGTCCGTTTTTTACGTTTTTTAATCCATCATCCATCACAGAAACCTTGCACACTGAGTCCGATGCCTTTTATTACTATATTTGTTGCGAAAATTCGCCATACGAGGCAAAATGGAGTCGTCAAGCAGTGAGGATGATTTTGTGGAAAAAGAAAGAACTACACAGTAAAAAGAAGACCACCAATTTCCACGATCCAATTGATCCTGAACAGCGGCTGGCTGAGCAGCCTTTCGACCGGATCCACAGATTTTCAGGGGACAGCCTCAAAACGAGATGATGATCAATAGTTGTCCTGTGATCAGTCTGTGTATAACTTCTCTGCTGGAGCTGATAGTATCAGTGTTTCCAGGCTGTGTTGTTTGCGTGTACGGTGGCTCTGAGTGGTCCAACAACTCTGTAAAGGCTTTTGACGGACGTAAAAATCAACAGAATCAACAGCAACAATAACACAGACTGTTTATATGTTTAAATGTATTGTATATGACTGTCTTTAACCTTTGGCACTTTGTTGCTTGTTGCACTACCTTCTTGTTGTTTCTTGTCTACTTCCCGTCATTTCTTACTTTAATAATTAATTTAAAAAAAACATTTTAAAAATTTTCTGTCTTGCTTTCTTTCTTATTTCACTTGTACCTGTTCAGCTTCTTGAGAAGTTTAACTCGCACTGAGTCGGACAATATTTCATTAAGTTTAATGTGACTTGATTATGATACCTGCCCTGTTAGCACCATTTAGCTACAGTAGCTAACGTTAGCCCGAGTGTGCAGCGCTCAGTGTTGCCAGTAAGCTAACGTTAGCTTGGGTCTGAGGTAGCGGGGCGTGTTTCCCGAGCGTGAAAGGCAACACTCCGCGCTTCTTATCTTGAAGATCCTGGTTCCAAACGGAAAAGATGTAAAGAAAGAGGCTTCAAACCGAGTCCGATGAAACCGACGGGTGACGTCACATCTCGCTACGTCCAGCTTTATATACAGTCTGTGGTTTCCCTCCACTCTGTGACAGCAGACCTTTCACTCCACCTTCAGGTGTGGATGTTCAGAAAAACATGCTGTATGAGCTAGTCATGATGGAGCATAAACCAGCCCTTAGGACAGTGCTGTGTTGAGCTAAATGCTTCTGTGTAATGTTCAGGTATAATATTTACCGTGTTCACCGGCGGAAGGCTTCTGTGTAGGAGAAGCACTTCATCTCCTGTACTGGCTGTAAGCTGAAGTTTCTACAGGAGGTGAAAGGATCTTACCTCTGCCAGGCGCGAGTGTTTGTGGACGTTTTCTCCTTTATGGACAGCGGGAGCGAGCTGCTGGAGAACTCCTCGACTGCTGGTTAACGCACGAGTCAGACGGGCAAATTTACCCCAACCTGGCAATAAAGACAGAATAACAGCATCACATGACTGAAACCTCACTAACAATATTTAATGTCTGGAAATTTCAGTTTGAAAAAGTGGGTGTTGTATTATATGGAGTACTGTGCAGAAGTTTTAGACACTTTAGATGTTTAGGTTCTTCTCCATAATGCACCAAAGAACAAGGAGTCCTGCAACAGGTGGTCTCTGATCTCAACATCATGGAGTCAGTCTGAGATTAACATGAAGAGACAGAAGCACTGTGGCAACAAGCGACCTGCCGAGAACCTGAAACACTGAGGAGAACTGCTGCTGTTTTAAAGACAAAGCTGCTCACAGCAGATATTGATTCACTTTCTGCTGTTTACTCAACTTTGAATCAAGTTAACTGATCAATAAAAATTATTCATGGCATTATTTTTGAAAGCATCCTCACTTTACCTTTAGTGGCTAAAACTTTTGCACAGTTCTGTGTATAATAATAATAATAATACATTTTATTTGGAGGCGCCTTTCAAGTCACCCAAGGTCACCTTACAAGAAATAAAAGCATAAAAGAATTAAAAAAACATCAATTAAAATGAAACATCAGCATAAAAACAGGTGAGGTGCACAGTGTCCAGTTATAGGGAGTATGCCAGTTTGAACAGGTGAGTTTTGAGGTGGAACTTAAATGAGGTGATGGAGTCTGACTGTCTTATATGTGGGGGGAGAGAGTTCCAGAGCCTGGGTGCTGAGCAGCTGAAGGCTCGGGCACCCATGGTACTGAGGTGTGACGTGGGGATGGATAAGAGTCCAGTAGAGGTTGAGCTGAGGGGTGCGGGAGGGAGTGTATTCATGAAGGAGGTTGCGGAGGTAAGTAGGGACTAGGTTGTGGAGAGCTTTATAGGTGAGGAGGAGGTTTTTGTAGTGGATGTTGTTAGTTGATAGTTGGATGAGGACAGGGGTGATGTGGTCGGATGATTTGGTACGGGTGATGATCCGGGCGGCATCTGTAGTCCATTACAATCAAAACATACAACAGCACAACAACAAACAGTACAAAGCAAAAAAAAACAAACAAAAAAAATACAAAGAACACACCATACGAAATACAAAAGCTACACAGAACAGCACATCACATACACCCACAATGTCAATTAAAAATGAATGATGTAAACTAGGCTCAGTGGTCACACAGCTGATTGGTCTTTAGTTGATATTTTAATTTGGCCTTGAATGTACTGATAGAACTACAGTTCTTCATATCATCAGGTAGGACGTTCCACTGAGTTGTGGCTTTCACACAGAAAGACTGCCCAAATGCAGTGCGATGAAATGGTACAATCTTGTATAGAGGATATAAGTTTACATATTATTTATCACTTTAAGTCCTGAGTTTCTTGAGTTTAGATTAGCTTGTGTTACTTACCAGACTTACCAGGAGACAAATGGGGGAATCACCCAATGACTTCCTGCTTTTAAGCTTGTAGCGGTAAGACACCGGGTAATGTCCCAAGCACAGGTTGCAAAGGACCATAAACCACAAGAAGAACACTTAGGCAAAATAAAATAATCTCAACCACACCACCGCTTGAATGTTCACAAAAATATATTAGTGCACCGTTAGACATTCAGTCCAGGTCCATAAAGGTTATAAAAGGAACCAAGTACTCCATTTCAGCAAAGGGATGGCCTCATAGCCCGACTCGGGTCATCTCTTGCTTATCATAGTTTCTCTCCTGTCGTTTACGGGCCAGAGAAAGGTTCTTTAAGACAAAAGCTTTGAGATCATCAAGCTGTGTGATGTTTTGGTAAACTGGAGAGTCAGGTAGAGCATTTCTGGGCTGCAGCAATACATCCAGCGGTCCCCTGAGTGGTCGGTTTAGGTTGAGTTCTGCCAGTGTAACTCCTGTGGACTCTTGTACAGCAGAGTTCAAGGAAAACCTGAACTCATGTAGACGTTTATCCCAGTTTTTATGCCTGGAGCCCACGTAGGAAGCCATCATAGTTTTTAAGGTCCCATTCACTCGCTCTGTCAAATTTGTCTTCGGATGGTAAGCAGATGTCAGTTTGTGTGACACATTCCAGGCTTTACAGATAGCCTGGAAGACGAAGGAGACAAGTTGAGAGCCTCTGTCTGAGAGAATGTAATCAGGTATTCCCCATCTGGTGACAATCTCCCGGGTGAGGATGCGAGAGATGGTTTCAGCGGTGGCGTTCCTCAAAGGGAAGAACTCCACTCACCTGGAGTAATAGTCCACAAAAACAAGTAGGTATGTGTTTCTGCTAGAACTCCTGGGGAAAGGACCCATCAAATCCATTCCCCGCATTTCCCAGGGGTGGCATACCACTGTTTGTATGCTCAAGGGCATACAACGCGAACACGGATCAACGCGGACTTAAACGCACGCAGAATGCCAGTGGTAGGCTTACAAAACGGAGGTTAAACTTCTCCCCTGTTCCTCACTTGTCAGCTTCAGACGCCATATTGATTTTATTGTCACCTGATACGAAAACATAAGAGGCCGGACTCCGAGAGAGCGGTAAAACAGAGCCATATGACTGGCTGACTGGGCTGGTGGGGTGTGGGGGTGAGTAAAAAAAAAACATAATACTGACGATTCACATAACATAACATATCGTAATCCAGAATATGATTTCGAGATGATACATAAAACAAATCATATAGTCATGAAAATAACACAAACGACAAAGAAATACAAAACTTTCAAATCATCATTCAACCGTTGTTTACCAATACCTGTTTAACGTATTGACATAACCATCATTAGTTATAATTTGGGTGATCACCACCGGTGATGTCATGGGTTAGATGGAGTATGGGGGATATGTTGCATTGAGTTAAATGTCTGGTTTAGTATTTATGTGATTCTTACTTATTTTGTCTTGTGATGAGGATTATGCTGTGTGTGTGTAAACAATGTTAACTGATACAAGTAACACTGTAATATTAGTCGTTGCCGTCCTGCATGTAGGGATTTGGGGGTTTTGGGTTTGTGCGCCGCCCACCTTTTGAAGAGTCATCCTCGATTGGTTGCTTGAAGGCGGTGATGTCACTGAAGGTGCAGAGGAACAGGACGACTTTGTCCTGCTCGTTCCTGATTGGAGCGATCTTCACGAAAAACCACACCGGCATCCCTGCAGTGGAACAGACAGAGAGGCAGGTCACAACAAAAAAACAGTGACGTCGTCATAAGAACGAAACTAAATATGATTCGCCAACAGTTTTGGACGGTTTCATTGTTTTCACTGTTAGTCATTGAAACTGTGTCTGTACATCTAGCTGCGTTTCCACCAGAGGAACCAGTGTCTAAATGAAGCTCCCAAAAAGTCCCTGCTGGTGGGGGATGGGGGGACTTTGGGGGCGGAGTTTGCAATGATGACTGTCACTGATTGGTCAAACACACGCAGCACTGCTTCATTCATAAAACAAGGAAGTACTCTAGTATCAATTTAGGATGAAGGGGGGACATTTTTCTTTGTTTGTTAACGTTAAAAGTAAAGTTAGGTTTATGTTGTCCGGTTTAAAAATGAGAAAAACAGAGAGAGAAAGCAGCGGCGGTCGAGCGAGCTAGAGAATGAATGGAGAGGGAGCAGCGGTAGCGAAAACAAAGCCGGTGAACGAGAGAAATAAAATGTTATTTTCTTGATTGTTTCATGTCGTTTGGTTCTAAAGCAAAAATAAAAGCATCAAACACTCAGCAGATGATTTACTGTGGAGACAGACGCTCGCTGCATTTCTGCTTTTCATTCATTCATCACATAAAACTCAAAGAACAACAGGACAGATCTGTGTTGTTGTTGTTTCGTCGTGTGTGAACGCTGCGTTTCATGTTCTAATTCCTCCTGGTTCTCACCTGCAGGATCTACCTGGTTCCTCAGATGTGGTGGAAACACAAACAGAGACTTTTAGTTCCAGGTTTAGTTCCTGAGATTAGTTCCTCTGGTTCCAAAGTATCTGAACTTCTGATTGAATAAGTGTAATGATAAAGCAGTGGACTCGACATATGCAGTACTGTGAAAACCTGCACTACTCACGGTTTTTCTTGTACATCAGAATCTCAAAAGAGTTCATCTCGTAGTTTTCGAAGGTCTGCCGAACCTTCTCCGTCAACTCCTTGTCGGTCAGCTCTCCGTACATGAAGCTGCGGAGGAAAACAGTACACAGGTGTTTTCTATCATCAGCTTCCACCGATGCCACAGCAGCGCGGTTCGGTGTCGTATTCGTACCTGCAGGTGCTGCTCTTCTGCATGACCTCGGCTCGATGGTAACCGGACAGTTTGCAGAAGCCGTCGTTGCTGTAGACGATCGGCCAGTCGACGATCTGAGCGTTTCCCAGCACGAAATTAGTATCTGACCACAGGAAGCAGTAAGTTACAATCTGTTCTGTTTCATAACCATTTTCTACATATTAGGGCTGAATGATTAATGCTGTAACAAACATCATCATGCTTTTGACTTTTTATTAATTAACCCTGATCAGTAAACTTTCTGACCAATCACAGGTGTTGTAATGTCTCCTCTGCTGTTCCTACAGTCGGACGTTTGATGTTCTTCTTCTCTGTGCAGAGTTTGTGTTGAAAGTTTCTCTGAGCTCACCTTAAATCTCAGTTTAACACCTGCACGGTTTGTGACATCACAACTAGTGACTAGGAATTCAGCCAATCGTGGTCCAGTATGCAACGTGCACAAGTGTGATGTGGAAGCTTGAAGCCTCCAGTGCACAAACACTAAGAAAGGACTTTACAGTGAAAGGGGAGACAACAGTTGGAAATAAAACATATCTGCATATTCATAGATTTGGAGTTTTTCAACGAGGGAGAAGATAGTAAAGTAAAGTAAATGACCTTCAGGAGGAGATCTTCAGCTGTCAGTTACAGCACAAGCACATGAATTTTGTTCATAAAGACTGATGCATTATCAAGTTCTTCATGTACTTTAAGCCATAATCATGCAGCCCTAATACAGACAGATATCATGTAATTATCATTCTTCTCTCTAGCTGCAGTAAAACTGACGATGGCTGAACCAGGACATGAGGGGAGCACTATTTAATATTTAGTTATTAATGTTCAGGTTGGACACAACAGAACAAACAGCCACTCACAGTCCACCAGCAAAGACAGACACACCAGTTTACAGCATCACAGGGAGGATTATGTGTGTGTGTGTGTAACTGGTTTATAACACATTAATAACAGCTGAACTGCAGCTTCAGAGCGTCTGTTGTCTCGTCTCGTCGGCTGGTGGCGACGAGACGAGACGACTGAAAAGTGATCTGACCTCCAGCTGGAGAACCACAGACCCAAAAACCCAAAGATCTCCCTTTGTTTCCATCAGAACCTCCATTTAAATGTAGTTTAATTTCTGCCTTAAAAACTCTCCCCTGCTGATACTTAAAATTCCAATAATTCCTAATTTTATCCTTATTATATTTTCAGCTGATTCATACAAATATATAAATCATCAGCTGAACTTTAGGACTTTGGTTGCCTCGATTTTAAAGCATGAAAATAAACCACGGTGCCTTAATTAAGCAACTTCAGAGGGAATCAGATGGTAGATAACATGTTGTTATTAAATGAATTAGTTTCTGTAGTTTTTCCTAACAAGTGAAGAATTTATAAGTGTGATTGAGGGAAGTTAATTAAATAAAAAAAATAAGTCGACTTGTTTCTACAGATTTCTGTTATCAGGTGACACTTCAGTGAGGAGCCACGAATTTGTGCTCTCGATTTATTTAATTCATGCTCTCCATTTAGCAATTCATGCTCAGATTAATAATTCATGCTCTCAATTTCACTACTTTGCCAGTCAGCCGGAAGTTTGAAGAAAGCAATAAAGACGATGTTTCCCTGTAACGTCAGTTACTGATCAACACTGGATCCAAAGCAGCCAGGAAGCACTGAGAGAATATAATACATAATATAAACTGTATATATATATATATATATGAAAGTGTTCACAGTAAAAAGTCTGTTATATTATCTCAGAGATAACACAATGTTGTGCTAAAAGTAGATCCAAATATCTGAGTCCAAGATCAAAATCAAACCTTCTTAAATACAAGCGATCCACAGTGAGGGTGAACGTCAGTTGAGAGAACGGCATGAAGTGAATTCTGTTGGATCAAGAGCAAGAATGATTAAATAAAGAGCACACAGTGTTTACCATACGTAGGCTCTACTTGGGCAGCCCGCCCAGGTAGAAGTCAGTCCAGTCTAGTAAAGTCCGTCTGAGTTGTGTGCTGCAGTAACTGAGCATGGATGTATCAAGAGAACTGGATACGGCGTTGGAGGCGCGGCCCCGCTCATTCCTATGAAAGTTGCTCAGTGGCGCATGAAGCCAAAAAAGTTCAACTTCTTCAGCCCATAGAGCGAGCGCAGTAGTGACTTTCGCCAGCCGAATCGGCTACTTCCGGTTTAGCCCGTCAGCTAACTTGAATGGGGATGAAACAATTCAATTGTGCGGCTCTTCTAGGCTTCTGAAATGTGATCAGGACCAAGCGGCAGCGTCCAGGGCTGTAAAATGAAGCCAAAAACTGCAGTTCCTCAAATGACCACTTGAGGCTCCAAAAGCGAGTCAATCCCCATAGACCTCCATGTAAAACTTTACAGCAGAAATAAACATGTTTACAGCCTGGTACAAACAACGGTTTTGGTTTTTTTATAACTCACCTGTTTAAGTTTTATTAAGCCGTAAAGTTATGCATAATGAAGGACATGGCTGCTTTGAGTGACAGGTCCGCCAGCCGCTAGGTGGCTTGTTTCAGCCATTCGGCCCCGCCTCTTTGCCCATTTTTGATTGGCTGGGAGTTAGGCAGCGTCACGCACTGCCAAGATGGCGACGGCCGGAGCAGCTCGACGGCTTCAAAACCGCCCCTCAGAATCCAACGGGTGACGTCACGGTAACTACGTCCATATTTTTATACAGTCTATGGATCGGACCAAACGGATCAAATTCTGATAGTAAGGCAAGTCATTTCGCGGAGGTTGTGATGCTCAAAAAAATTTTTGGGCCAGCGTGCATCATGTAACGTTGTCATTACACGGTTTGGCCGCTATGTCAAATTGGCTTCAAAGCCCGGCGCTCTTCCTGTATCCAGTTCTCTTTATACATCCATGTAGCTGAGTGGGGACTAGAGGCTTCTCTGTGAGCAGCCGCCTAGCTAGCGTCTACCGATAGCCTGCATGTGAGGCGTTTAGGGGACGTCTGTAAATTGACCTTAGTTACACTCTCCGCCTCTAAACTGAATGAGTCTGCCTGCTTTTTTTTTCTTAGCAGGGATTTGGACTTCAAGAGAAAATTATGAAAGTGTCCTTATCTGTCTGCATATCTTTTCATTATAATGTTAGTGGTATTTTGATGTTGGTTACTTTTTAATTCCACTTCCTGATTTCATATAGTTGAAGCTGACAGCCAATAAACATCTGGTGCAGCTGTTATGAATGAATTTTAAACCCGCAAAAGGAGTGATTTTTATTTTCTGCTCAGTTTCAACCGATATCACTGTCACTTCCTGAATATTTCACATCGTTCAATTATTTTTGAAATGAAAGCCTGCGTCGAGTCCCAGCAGAGACGAGGATAACGTGCGTCTGCCTGCAGGCGTTAACATGCTCCAACAAAAAAAAAAAAAAAAAAAACTCAGGATGGAAACACACACACACACAATAAAAACACAATCAATCACAATCAATAACCAAACTGATGTCAAACACACTGTATGTCTTGTGTACGTTAATGTGTCCGTCATTTATTTACGAATCTTAAAGTAACAATCTCAAAGATCTCCGTTTCGTTCTCTGTGGCGGCACCGTGTGGCGATAATCTGTAATTACAGGCGTGTTTTTGTGATGTCACGCTAGCACAAGCGAGTCTGTTACGTTAGCTCCGCCTACCCTCTGATGGAAAACACGTCACCGACTGCATGGCGGTAAACACCCAGTTCGTAATAATAATCATAATACTGCAAATGCAAGAACTTAATAACTTTATATCGTTAATTCAATATTATATAATTCTGTAATAGTAGTGAAGAACTAACATGTAAAGTCCTTAAAATACAGAAAACACAAAAAACTGAATTCTGCCCCAAATCCCATGTGGAGCTGAGATTAAAATAGTTTCCAAAATGGCTGCACATCACTGACAAACAACATGACGATGACGAGGAGGATGACTCCTAATCACTTCCTGCCCTCTGGCGCCCCCCATCGGGACAAACAGTTTGAGTCATTCTGTGTAATTAAATTAATTGGGGTGAATCGGGTTCAGCAGCTGAACGTCATGTTAATGAATCCAGTTGTAGTTTATCATGATAACAACATCCAGGAGCGCTGTGACGCTGCTGTTCAAGGAGTTTAAATAATGATAATATCACGTTTAACTAAACGTTCAGACCAAAAACTGCTCTGCGTTACATAAGTCAGCTGGTGCGGTTTATCAGACACCAACATATTAATATATGAGGGTTTGAACAGTGATCTCGTCTGTTAAAGTCTGATGTTTTGTTGACGACCTCCTACAAACGTTGTCTCCCTACAGTGACGTCACCTGATTTCCTCCTTTGTTCCCGTCATCATTACTACGACCAATAGACGGACATGGTTTTGCTGGACGATGCCGTGTCGTCGTTTTATTTGCCGGAGACTTTTGCATTGGCACACCAGCTGTCACGCCACAGTAACCTGACCGACAAGAGTTATTAGGACTATACATTTACACGTATTTGCTTTTTGCAGGTATGTCGTATCAGCGTACATGTGGGTGGATACGTAATAATTCAGAAACAGTGTCTCCGTTACAGAGTTTGTCCAACTTAAGCTTAACTTTTCTACTGTTTAAATTTTATTAAGCTGTAAAGTTTTGCATAATTAATGGCGGCTTTGAGTGACAGGTCGCAAGCCGCTAGGTGGCTTGTTTCACCTCAGCTCCGCCTCTTTGTCCATTTTGGATTAGCCGGGAATTAGGCAGAGTCACGTACTGCCAAGATGGCGACAGCCGGAGCCGCTCTTCAAAAACCAACGGGTGACGTCACGGTGGCTACGTCCATATTTTTATACAGTCTATGAACACTACACATCTTGGTCACAATTGTTAAAAATCACATTTAAGGCGTCCTTATCAGAAGTGTTTATGTAAAGAATAAATATCTGCTGATATCACTTTGGGGTTTTTTTTTTTAAACGGTCTCAAAAATCCAGTAAGAGTCGGACTATAAAATGACTGAGCGACTGTTGTCGGTCTGAACTTCACTGTAATTGTGGTGTTGTGTTACTGTGTTAGAGATTCATGAGTCCAAACTTTCCAAAAATAGACTTTAACATTAGGTCTCATGAACCCCCCACAGACAGCATCAAACTGTGCATTAATACGCTGAAAAGTTCATAGTTTGTAAACAAGATTTCACACAACAGCAAGAAATACATGTATAAATAAAGAATTTAACAAGAACTATAATCAGTGTGTGTGTGTGTGTAAATAACACAGGTGAATGGATGGGGAGGGATAAAACATGTACACGACAGTATGTGGAAACACTGGTCTGTACCTGTCTGTCTATGTGATAATGTCCAAACTGAAAAGTTGAAAAGAAACGTGGTTAAAGGAGCAGAAACAGTTGAAGCAGTGAGAACAGAAGGAGAGGCGAAGGACACAATAAACAAACTGGCTGAAGGTCTGAAACGTGACGGTCTGACACACTTCATGTGTTTCATCAGAAACGTTCCACGGTTTTTAATTCCTCACCGTGTCCAGCGAGGTTTATCCAACGAGACATTATAACTTACATACTGGACTGTCATAGTGTGGAGGGCCTTTTCCTCTCTCATAATTATAGTTTGATGACATTTAAATCACAAAAATCAGCCATTTCTGAAATACACATATACGTCTACAACTTATTATTGTGGTTCCAATCATTAATATGAAATATTATTCTCATTTACATTCACAGGGATAAATATAACATATTTTAACATATTTTAGGCCTACATTTTTCTCAGCTTCTTTCATTGCTTTACTGTAAATCACTTTGTAACTGTGTTTACAACAGTGCTATATAAATAAAGTTTATCATTATTATTGTTCATTAAGGTGATCGTTTTCTGTGAAAAGCAATAACTAACGTTTTGTGTAATGTGCTAATTCTTGCTGTGATCATTTCATTTTTATAGTGTAATGTTTAAAGTGCAGGCAGCTCTGCTAGCTCAACTACCAAAAAGTATCCCACAAATTTTTGAATTTTTACAAAAGCCTCTGACGACTTGTGTTACGCTCATTTTGCACAGTGTTTCAGTCCCTTTGTTCCTCATTATTAGATTAATATTACCACAAATTTATGGCTATTATTAAGATTCATGTCCACCAAAATAGGCAGGCAAGCAAACACTTACGTTCCTGTAACGTTCCCCAAAGGTTTCTTGGTAACTCCTGGTGACATTGGTTATAAGAATGTTCCCGTTGGGTCTTGTTGGTGTAAATGTTTAATAGTTATCAAATTTTTATTTTTTTAAAATACTAATACAGACTAGGAAGCACTTATTTAATTTAATGTTACTATCAAAATTATTATCAAAATGCCCACTGACGATCTTAAAACAAAAATAACTGATATTCATGACAGGATGAGGGTTCATCATGCTACTATGGAAAATGTAGTTAAGTTTTTAAATATGAATGTAAAATATGGTTTTATTAATCATAATCGGATTAATTGTTTTATTTTTTAAAATAACAGAAAATAGTGAAAAAATTACATCAATTACGTCAATTTTTTTGCAGAGTCCACGGTGAAACATTTTCTTGTTTTGTTCGACCAACAGTCCAAAACAAAACTGTATTTAATTCACAATTACACAGATCAGAGTAAAAGATGGAGAATGGGACAAAGTGGGGACTGTAAAAGTTTGGTTATTTGTTTGATAAATTACTTAAATGACTAATTGATAATCAAAGTTTTGGCCACTTAAATTTCTCTCTGTTGACCAATGATTTAAATTTACCCTTAAATTCATATCAAGTCAAATGTAGGGTTGACAAGTCATAGCTTATAATAAGACAGAAAAAGAAAGTAGAGCTACTTTAAATTCTGAATATATTGACTTGTTCGTTTTTCTCTTGTCAAATATACAGCAAGTTCACAGCTCGGCTGACTAGGAAGCTCAATACAGGAATAAGCAGCAAAGCGTGAAGCATAATATAACATTTGGCTTTAAAAATGAAAATATGTCTTTTTATATCTGCGTGTAAACGTTGGTTAAATATATGAAGCTGAATAAAGGGGAAGGCATTTAGCATAATTAAACTTTCTAAAAATGCGGGTAAATATGTGCTGCTCGGCTTTAAAAACTGAAAATGATTATTTTACTGTTAAAAAGACATAATTGTATATGAAGGCAGCTGTGTAATATACCTGTTAGCTCAAGTAGTGAGTGTTAGCTAGCAGTCTGCTGTGAACTGGACATGTGCAGCTTTCTGTCAGAAACCCAACAGAACCACGAGACGCTTCACGCGACAAACAGCCCCTTTAAACCGTTTACATTCAGCAGGATAAACCGGATAAACCGTATAAACCGGACCGGATCCTACCGTTGGACCGGCGGACGATGTTCTCCAGGAAAGTGTTCTGAGGGGCCACCAGACCCCGCCGTCCTCCCGCCATCCTGCCGTCCTCCTGCAGCGCGAGGCAGAGCCGCTTCCCGCCGCTCACATATCTGATGCTGCACGAGCCCTGCGCTCTGTAGAGTAGGGGCGCGCGCTCTCCCTCTCTCTCTCTCTCTATTCCTCCCTCTCTCTCTATTCCTCCCTCTCTCTCGCTCTAGCTCGCGTTCTCTCCTTCCTTCCTTCTCCCTCTATCTCTCTCTCCCTCTCTCTCTCCTTCTCTCTCTCTCTCCTTCCCTCTCTCTCCCTCTAGCTCGCGCTCTCTCTCCCCTTCTCTCTCTCTCTCCCCTTCTCTCTCTCTCTCTCCCAGCAGGCTCCTTATTGGCAGATGGTTGCAGCACGCGCTCCCACAGCAGCCACAGTGAGGCTGAGCTTTAGCGCGCGCTCAGAGAGAGAAAGAGAGAGAGAGAGAGTACAGGTGAGAGAGGATGGTAGAGAGACACCTAGAGACACCGTGACATCATTACATCACTCCTTATTGTAATTAAACGGCTCAGTTCACAACAAAAGAAGCTTTATTTACATGATTACACAAGAAAACTCAGAGTACTTTATAGACCTGCAACGATCAGTTGGCTAATCGATTAGTTACCAACTATTAAATTAATCTCCAACTGTTTTGATAATGATTAATCGTTTCTGTTGGATTTCTGAGTGTGTTTGAGACCCATAAATGAGGCAAGAAACCAAAGTTCAACATGCAGAGCCGTTTTATTTTCATTTCTTTGTATTTGTGTGGTTTAAACTCTTATTAAGGTGAAGTGGTGCACCTGAGGGAGGCGGTTCCTCTCCAGGTGGGAGCGCGTGTGTTTTTATCCTCCCTGCCTCAGGTGCGGTCATGTGACTCCGTGATGGGACTTCTTGACAGTCGCATCCATGTTTCCCTCACTTGCGTCCTTTCCTTGGTCCTTCCCACCGAGGATGCAGGAGAGACGCAAGGAAAGATCAAATAAGAGACCCGAGATGCGCCCACTGATCATCCTCCATGACCTCCAGGAGAGGTACTAGACCCGCAACTGTTCCAGGGTCTGTTCACGCCTCCAACAGGTCGCAGGGAGCGACGATCATAGCAACTTGTCCTTGTCCATGTTCCAGTTTGGTCTTGGTTGCAGGTCTGGAAGATGATGGCTGATCAGCTGGAGACGCATCCAGGAGGCTTTAAACTCCTCCACCAGCGGGACTCCTGCAGGTACAGATCGATCCGCTCCGGAAGTCAACCCGACGGCTGGAGCCCAGGACCGGAGGCCGGCGGGCAGGTGAGCCGGTGGATTCAGAGAAACAGGAAATAGCTGCTGCTCAGGTGCGGTCATGTGACTCCTTAATGGGGACTTTTGACAGTTTTAAATTCCACCATCTGATTCTCATCAATTGAGTCATTTTTAAAGGAAAAAAAGTCAAAGTTGTCTGATTCCAGCTTCTTAAATGTGAATATTTTCTAGCTTCTTTAGTCCTTTATGACAGTAAACTGAATATCTTTGTGTTGTGGACAAAACAAGACATTTGAAGACATCAGTGATTTTCACCATTTTCTGACATTTTATAGACCAAATGACTGATCGATCAATTGAGAAAATAGTCAACAGATTTTCAACAGATGCTTTACAGAACGCAAAATAATACAAGAACAGAAAGAAAAAGAAAAACAAGACTAAAAGAAGCAAGTAAAAGCAATAGAGAAGTAAAATACATTAAATATGATTTAAAAAAGGTAATTAACATTTAAAAGATAAAAATTATTAAGTGAACCTTTAAAATTTTACTAAACAGATGTGTCTTCAGGTAGTTTGTTCCAGATGTGAGCTGAAGCTAAAAGCAGCTTCATCATGTTTAGCTTTAGGGACCACAGGAAGACCAGAACCAGCTGGCCTGAGAGCTCTGGAAGCTTCTTACTGTCTGAAAAGATTCAGAGATTTACAGACGAGCAGGAAAACTTTAGTGATTTGACAACTCCTCGATTTTTAAGTCTTTATCAGGACGCTAGCAGCAGAGTTCTGGATCTACTGGATCTGTCCGACCACAGAAACCAGAGAAAAGTCAGTTTTATTCATAAAGCATCAAATAACAACAGAAGTTATCTCAGGGCTCTTTTCACATAGAACAGGTCTACTCTTTAATTTACAGAGACTCAATATTCCTCCGTGAGCAGCACTTGGCGACAAAAACTCCCTTCTAACAGGAAGAAACCTCAAGCAGAACCGGACTCTAGGTGGGCGCCATCTGGCTAGACCGGTTGGGTGAAGAGAGACAGAAGGGGGGAGAGACACAGAGAAGCATAATAACAACAATAGTAACAACAATAATAACAATGGCAAAGATAATAATAATAATAATAATAATAATAATAATAATAATAATAATAATAATAATAAGCAGCAGCAGCGATGAGGCGTCACGCTGGACAGCAGTCGGTCCGCAGCCGAAGGTCACCTGAGAGATGAGAAAGCATAAAAACTCCGGGGAAGAAGCCAAGTTAGTGACACGCATCAATGGTACAGATGGAGACGAGGAGGAGGAGGAGGAGGAGGAGGAGGAGGAGGAGCATCATGGGAAGTCCTTCAGCAGAAAAGTCCATCACAGCAGTCCAGCCAGTTTCTCCAAATGTTGTATTTACATGAAATCTCTGGGATGTTTATAAGTTTCTGATTTTGTGACAGATTTAATGTAACTGCTGAAACTGACAATGAGGTTTCTAACCTGGTTATTATTCTGGAGGAGAAGCCATGAATTCATATTTACTGCTTACAGCTGAGTATCAACTGAAAATGTTGCATTTTGGAGCAATGAGATACCCGAGGTTCATAAAAAGGAAAACCTTTTTGTTTTCTGGACTTTAATTTTGGATATAAAAACAACTTGTAACATTTTATCATCTAAAAGACCTTTTTAGCAGTGAAATCTATTTACTCCAATGGAATAAACTTTGGAAATATTTGAGCCGCTGTTGTTGTTTAACTTTTAAGAGAGCTGGAGAATCCAAAATGGAGGGCGCTAACGTAGCTATTAGCTGGTTCGTCCTTCCAGTTGTACTGAAGCTCTTCTGTCGGAGTAAAAACAGCAAACATGTTTTACACACAGTCAGGAAACAGCAGGACATGATACATAAACAGGATGTCTTTGAATAAACTGAAGGATCTTATTGTCGTGATAGTGGCCGAGCTAACAAGCTAGCTAACTGACAGTTAGCAAGCAGTTAGCAAACACGCTACGTCAGGGACCTTTGCCTTTTTCACTTCTCAGTAAAACTCTTTATTAATAAAGAACTAAATTGTTAAGAAATGTAGGGCTGCAACGATCAATAAATTAGTCAATCCACAGAATATTCATCAGCAACTATTTTGATAATTGTTTAAGTTTTCAAGTAAAAATGCTCAAAAATCTGACGAACTGCTGCTTTTCTTTGTCTTACTACATGTATATACATATATATATATATATATATATATATATATATATACTACTCTTATCATATTAAATTTAATATTTTAGGGTTTCACACTGTTGCTCGTACAAAACAAGACATTTCATGACGTCACCTTGAGATTTTTTCACCTTTTAATGGCTTTTAGTGTTTTCTGATGTTTTTATTGACCAAACAATTAATCAATTTAATGACAAAATTATTAGCCGCTGAGGCCCTATTGATAGTTGCGGTCTTAAAAAAATATACAAATATATAGTTTCATATTTAATTTCCAAAAACAGCTGGTCTTTATTTGTTTTTAATAAACAAACAAGAGGTAATAGTATATTTGTTTGGGACTATTTTCAGCAGCGGATGAATCCACATTTTGTGCTTGGTGAGTATTTGTGCAGCGTGTGTGTGTGTGTGTATGTGTGTGTGTGTGTGTGTGTATGTGTGTTCATGGTGATGAAGGAACATGCTCATTGACGTGTTTTAATAGTTTTGACACAACGGAAGAATAAGATATATCAGTAACACAACAGAAACAAAATTAATTGATCTGCTTGCAAGTAGATCAATTTATTGTAGATTTGTTGACATGAAGAAATAGAAAATCACCAAACTACTTTTAAAAAAATCTGGCAAATCGGTCGATCCATAAGTGTTAAATGAAGAATGTTGAACCACATATTTGATACTTGTTGGTAGCGACTACAAACTGCTAAAACTACATTTACTGGAATCTTTGATTAACTTAAAGGACGAGTTCACAATAATAATAACAATCACAAATGTGCAACACTCATATTTGAAGCTATTAAAAGACTTTGAGAGGAACATAAATAGAAATAAAGTAAAAATGCTGTTTTTGGAGACTGAAAAGGTTTCAATCAAATGACCACAAACTAACTAATAGATTACTCTCTGCTGCATGTGTAGTCTGCTGTGTTTACGTACTTTTCTAGCATATTTCAGATAAAACATCTGCTGAGTTGAAAGAAATGTCTTTGACGGTGAAGAAAATTACAATTTGTGAACTCGCCAGCAGCTTATCTCTCTATAAATAATATATATAAATAATATCCCTGTTTACAGTTATACAGAAAATTATGAAAACTTTAGTGAAAAGAGACGTTACTGTTGAATTTCGTTAATGTCATTTTAAATGTTTTGAACTGTAATTGTATCTGAACATCTCATAAAACCAAAACTATCTATGACTTTATATGATCCTATAAACCAGTGCTGGAAGTAATTAAGAACATTCAGTCAAGTACTGTACTTAAGTACAATTTTTGAAGTACTTGTATTTTACTTATACTACTTTGTACTTCCAGGGAAATATTTATAAAATGTTCATATACCTTTGTCACCTATCAGCTTTAGTTACTCACTAATTTTCAGATCAATATTTTATATGTAAAACCATCAGTTAATAGATTAGACTACTAGACAGTATAAGTTGTTAAAGTTAGCTCTAACTTGACTACATTCAAATGCTGCTCACATGTACACACCCATGAATCAATATGAATCAATATGAATTTATATATATATAAATGACTCTGAATGGGGTCTCAGTACTTCTTCCACTACTGCTATAAATAATGATTTATTTTTACCATCTGCTGTAAAATTCAATACAATACAGAGTTTTCTTTGTTTTCCCATTTATTACCTTTACTTTTATGTCTTTATATACTCTAAGTAATAGTAAAAGTTAACAGAAGCCAGATTCTACAACTGTTTCACAGTCAAACAAGTGAAGCTTTTAGTTGAATTTAAACTGAATTAGTTAATTAGAATCGCAAAGGAGAGACAGTCAAACTCATGTTTTCTGTTTTTTTTCTGCTGTCTGACTGTCAAACTGGATTTTGTCTGAGTGAAGTTTTGATTGTTTGTTGTTTGTTGTTTTGTTGTCAGGAGTCAGATTGTTGAGCGGTGTCGCCCTCTGCTGCTCATCGGGACTCAGTGCAGGAAGACTGACTGATAAACAGGAGAAAAACAAAAACAACAGGCCAGTTATTAACAATATCTAATCCGTTTTAGTAAATATAATGTAATAATGTGATCATATTTAATATTTGATAGTCCGTGACATGTATTTTTATTAAATTATTATGTTTAAAAATAGATTTATTGTTGGTATTTAAGATTTTATAATATTTTAGACTCAGTTTGGGTGTTTATGTTTGCTTAATATTCGTTGTTTTTATTTTAAAAGTCAGTTATAAATGTATTTTGTGTTTTTTTATTTTATTTTATTACTTTCTGTCGGCGGAAGGATCTGCTACCACAGGCGCCGCAGCAGCAGGAGTCTCACTGCCGCCTGACGGTGCGTAAAAAGCCTTCCGCCACGTTGGTTAGACCCCGCTCAGTCACGGCTTTAAAGCGGCAAAAACTTCCCTCACAGGAAACACTTCATATATTATAAGAATGTAAATTTCAGAAGAGACTCAGCCGTCGTCTTGTGTGATGTGTTGCAATCTGCACGGAGCGTGTAAACGCGGCGGGAGCGCAGCGCAGAGCGCGACAGCGACACGGCGGCGCTGCGGGGAGCGAGCGAACAGCAGCAGAAAAACCTCCGGCTCCTGCTGACATCTTATATCCCGACACGGAGGCTTCAAACGGCGGATCTGAGCGCGGAGATGCCGGGGATGATGGACAAAGGTTCGGAGTATTTAGGGAAAGGTCGCTCAAACGGCACCAAGAGTCCGTCCAACGCTTCTAACGGACATTTTTCTGACGAAAGCGGCAGCGACGACGAACACGGTGAGTATAGCCTCGAACAGCCTGTTATCGCTCCGCGCTCTGAACGTCAACATGTGAATAAAAACATCTCCCGGGTTTGTTTTCTGTGTTTTCCAGATGTGGGTATGCGGGTTGGAGCGGATTATCAGGCCAACATTCCCGACTTCGAGCCCGGTGAGCTTTTACTGGTTTCACTGGTTTGTACCGGAGTGACGGACGGTGGTAGCCTCGAACACGTCCAGAGAGACAGGCTTCATGTCTGTGAGTCAGTGGTCTCAAACTGTCAGTGTTAGAGGAGCGTTAGAAACAGGTTTCACTCTGCTGTAAAATAACAACAACAATAATAATTAACATAGTTTATAATAAAGTAAAGATTAAAGCTGCAGAGAGAAACATAAACCTACAAGTTGTTACTTTAATTAAATTATAATTAATGAAGAAAAACGGAGTTGGTTTGTTTTAATTGGTGCTCTGTATTTCACCTCCATATATACTAAATAATTTGTAATAATCCTGGTGTCAGAGTGCAGGCAAACAGCTGCTGCAGGCAATAAAAATAATAAAATAGATAATAAAACAATAAGTTTTCATGAAGTAATATAGTCCAATATGTGTTTTCCAATACTAATACTCTTTGTTTTTAATCATTTGTGTTAGAATATGTGTAAGTTTGCATAAAGAAAACATTACAGTTTGACATATAGAAGATTTTGTGTGTGTGATATTAATATATTTAAAGTTTTTAAATACCAAAATATCAGCAAATAATGTGATCATATTTAATACTTTAATAAATTATGACTTGTAGTTATATGAAATTATGGTGTTTTAAAATAAGATTCTTTGATCATCTTTTTTTATCAGATTTTGTGATATTTTAGACTCAGTTTGGGTTTTATGTTTATTTAATATTTGTTGTTTTTTCTATTCTATTTTAATAAGAATCCTGTAAATTTATTTAATTTTTTCAAACAATTATGACAAAAATCTGTGATATTTGGGACATTTGACAGTATGAAAATAAACTTTTTCAGCGGCCTCTGCTGGACAAACTCTGAAAAGGAGATTTAAAAATGTTTTTAATGACCATGAACATGTTTAGCATTTACTGTCACTGATCAGCTGATATGTTCACACAGCGGCGTAACGAGTCAGCGCCGAGCCCCGATGCAAGATGGTCAAAGCGGACGTGTCCATCAGAATCAGACGTAACATAACGTGATGTCAGTAGCGAATGAAAGAAGTGAAAACACGCAGCTTTGAGACCAGCAGCAGGGAAACGCTCTGCACAGTTGACGCCTAAATGAAATAATTACGAGGAAAACAGACGGCAGTGATGGTTGATAATTAATCAAATACTGACATCATAGGTGCGCTCTTAAGATCCAGCTGGCAGGCTCGTTTGATAGCGCGGTAAGTCCAGATAAACAGATCTGTCCCATGAAGTTAGCTTTAATAATCTGTTATTTGGACAAGGACCGTTCGGCAGGTGTAACAGTCACTGGAATTAAGAAAAGCAGTAAATCAGTACAGACTTCCCCAAAGCTTGCAGTGATGTGGTTGTTGTCTACGATCGACTCTCTCTTAAACGCCTGCGGACTGACTGGAGTTGCGCCAGAAATGCCGAAGTTATATCATCTTTGTAAATATGACATAACTTGCTTCCTTGCTCAAAAAGTCCATCATCTGTTGCAGTGCAGAGAGTTTCAAGCTGTAGAGGTTTGAATGTGTCCACTGTTGTCCTCAAATCTGTGAATCTCTGCCACTATATTAAGACAAGCATTGAACACAGTCATGCGAAAATAAGACTCTGCGTTTGCTAAACGTTCATCTTGACAAAGCTCATCAAAATGCTCTTCCACCGTCCCCCTGCTGAATATCCTTGAAGGTTTTGTTTACCCCCCCTGCAGGGTCTGTTTGGCATCCTTGAACCGGTCTCGTTAGGCCTGCAGGTCTGCGACGGTTCTGTCCAGTAGCCTATCAGCTGTGTCCAGGTCTGCGTCTTTGGCTTGAAGAACACAATGTTTGCGTGTCACAAAATCTTGTTTTGGAGAACCAGACAGATGAAGCTGAATTTTTTTGATTGAACATTTAAAGTATGGGGATAGACTCGTCCACTTCATCTTCTTCTTGCTTTTTGTTCGTGAGATGTTTGTTAATGCCTTCAGCAGGTCACTGCTTCTTAACGTGAAGGGCTTTGTCTTTTTACAGCGACATTTGGGATTGATGTCGGAGTCAAACTGCGTCGTAGTTGGTCTATTTGAGAGCATTGCTGATCTCTTAATGTTGTGCCCAAAGAACACATATATGCGCTTTACTGTATCTGGTATCTTCACAGAATCATTAAGGATGAGGTTTAGGTTGTTAGAGGCACAGTGAACATAACATCTTGCTTGTACTTCTGTGTATATGCCGCTCATGTTTGCCTTCTGCGCTGTGATCGTCCTCTATGGATGCAGTTGTATCCTTGGCCAGTTCGATTGGACACCTTACGGAATCCAACGAATGACTCCTCGATATTCACGTCATTGGCTACACCGTGAGCGTCTCTCTCTATGGTGACACATCTGAAGATCTGACTCATTGATCTACTTTAGCTACATCCTGTGAAGTGTCCATAATAACAGTGAAAAACGGGGCCCGCTTGTATTTCATCCAGAATGACTTTTTTGAGAGACGTTTTGCAAGGATGGGCTTACGTATGTCAATGAGCGAGATAATTAGATCTTTTAGGACGAGCCCAGTGATAGAGAGGAAATCACCACTGGTCATATGGCCTAATATTTCTCAGTGTCCTCTGAATGGGATGTTATTTGTAGCTTAAGTAAGTGTGACATTAATCAGACGGTCCAGTACCTGTCGTCTCCATGTCCTTGTCGATAGTTCGTTCAGTAAACGTTGAGTACAGTTAGACCCAGCAGTCTCCATCAGGTTGGGCGAGTTCAAAGTTCTGAATATACCCCCGCTGTTTTCACAAGTAATTTGTTAGTCTGTCCCTCCCACCGCAGGAAATAATGGATTAATCCTGGAAAGCTGCTGATGTAGCACTTTTCTCCTTATGAAAGTAACACAGAGATTATTCGACCAATGAAAATTTAGTCGGACGAGAGCATATCGACCAACTGATCGACCAGTCGACCAGCAGACTACAGCTCTAGTCTTCTCCATGTCCTTGTCTATAGTTCCATGGCCACTCCGCTGGTCTTAGATATGTCAATGAATGAGCTAATTAGATGTTTTAGGACCAGGTCTTACTTTTCCATCAGCTCAGTGATAGAGAGGAAATCACCATTGTTCATTTGGCCTAATATTTCTCAGTGTCCTCTGAATGGGATGTTATTTGTAGCTAAAGTAAGTGTGACATTAATCAGACGGTCCAGTACCTGACGTCTCCAAGTCCTTGTCGATAGTTCCATGGAAACGCTGCTGGTTTTATACCACACATTCAGTGGTCTGTACAGAAGATGTTTCATGCTGCTGGATTTTCGTGAATAAATTACACCAGTTGTTTGTTTTGTTTTTGTTGTTTGCTGGTGTAATAGGCAGTGGAAAGTAGCGTTGGATCCTGTGGGAAAGGGCTCGGATGTTTGCATTAGACACAATATAACGTTTGACATTTGTGTTTTTCTTCTCAGGAAAATGTCCGCTGTCCCTACGACGGCAGTTGTAGCTACTGGCTTCGGCTCCGGCGTGTCCTCTTGGACCTCGTTCTCACCATATCCGGTGGTGTTGGATGGCGTGCTAGCGCTAGCGTTAACAGGTGTCTTATTTGGCTCCTGCTCAGTGGAACAACTAGTGCTTCCTATCTCGTCTTTTTAAAGACACTGCTTATTTTTGGAAGCTTTTCTTTTTCTTCCTCGGCTACTTCTTTCAATTTTCGCCTCTGAAACCTGTTTTTGGGTTTGTATGTCGATTGTTTCTCACTTAATCGCTGTCTTAACTCTTCGGTGTGGTTTTTGCTACACAGTAGGGCGCACTCTGCACATTTATGAACATCAAATTGCCCTTTAACCTTTAGTTAAACTTAATATAGAGATGTAACATAGAGGTATGAGTCAATAAATGATATGCTTGTATATGTAAAACGGTTTTCTGTTATTGTAATATTGTTTATTTGGTGAATGAATAACTTCAAGTATGTGACACCACGGAGCAGACGACTTGGCTCATTTAGGAACATGTATATTTATCGCTTACCATAAAAGTTTAGTGGCTGCGTGTTTGCTGTAGACTCAGTGCTGGAGATGCTCCAGATCTTTTGATTCGATAGTGGTGAGATAAAGAAGGGCCCGTACCGGCGTGCAGCTGCATTACCTGCATATGTGGTAGATTCACCGCTGTATATACAGATACTACAGATACACCTGTAAGAACATGAAATCAGATCATTTATTGGTCAGGCTTTAGATAATAATCAATAAAGACATCAAAAGCAATGAAAACTTAAAAATTGAAAGAAAACATAACAACATTTTTAAGACCTTTTTAAATAGACCATTTTAAAGGCACTGGCAATCATTTTTTTAACTGTTTAAATCACAAGTTTGACCCAGAAATGAAAACTGATTCATTTAATTAATTTAAAATATTGGTTTGTTAACAAACTCTACTGACGTAAATAAACATCATCAGATATGAATAATATTAATAAATGACGACAATAATAATTTGAGTAATTTTCAGGACATTTTACAGAGAGGGTGGTGTAATTAGGTCCAAATTATAGGAAAAAAAGTGTAAAGTTGGTTTAGTCGGCAGGTTTTCAGTGTGTAGTTTTGTGTGTACATTTTAATATATTAGGTTATTTCTGAAAAACTCTATAATGAGCACATTTCCTGTATACGACCAAATTACATGAGGCTTTCAAAGAAAGTCCAAAGATCTAAGTTTGACACACAAAACTAAACACTGAAAACTGAATATTTTCTGTCAGTTAAAGAATTGTCAAGAGTCTAATTTACTATTATTTATTATTTTTGCAAATTAACAACCATGAACCTAAATATAATGACCAACTAAACCAACTTAACACTTAAACAACTTAACAACATCCCCATCATTTCCATTGTAAGGTCATTATGAAGGGATCTTCTAATGGTCAGTATGAACAGGAGGAATGATTACAGCAAGAGAAACAGCTTTAATGTTCATTTGATGACTGACTGTTGGTTTAAGACACATTTGAAAGTTGTGTGAACTCGTCCTTTAAACAGTTGTTGCTGAGTTTTGATTCTCATGATGAGTAAAGTGAAGCTCATAAATCAGCGGACTGCCCCTTTAATAATTACATAATAATAATAAGTTAAAAAGCGTAGCTGAGGACTGAAGTCGTGTATTTCTCTGATGTTTTTCCTCGTTCAGGTTCCACTAAGTACACAGATAAAGACAGCGGAGGGATGCTGGTCTGGTCTCCGTATCACAACATCGTCGACTCTAAATGTAAGTGAACTTCAGTCGTCTGCACACAGTTGCAGTCCTCAATCAGGTCCTCAGATCAGATCAGACTGACTGTGTGTGTTTCCCTCCACAGTGGACGAATACATCGCTATAGCCAAAGAGAAACACGGATACAACGTGGAGCAGGTGACTCTCTTTATATGTTGTGTTAATGACAGACTGGAGCGTCTGCAGGCTGTTAACACTGTGTGTGTGTGTGTGTGTGTGTGTGTGTGTGTGTGTGTGTTCAGGCGCTCGGCATGCTCTTCTGGCACAAACACAACATCGAGAAGTCTCTGGCCGACCTGCCGAACTTCACCCCGTTTCCAGACGAGTGGACGGTGGAGGACAAAGTTCTGTTCGAACAGGCCTTCAGCTTCCACGGGAAGAGCTTCCACCGGATCCAGCAGATGGTAAAACACATCCAGAAAACATCACTAGAGCTGCAATCATTAATAAACTTATGGATTAGTTGATCAATAGATAATCAATTGCCAGATATTCTGAAAAGGCCAAATATTTGCTGGTTGCAGCCTCTCAAATGTGATCATTTCGTGTCATATTTGATAGTAAACCAAATATTTTCAAGTACTCCTCACTGCAGGCTGGAAGTCCACAACTTAAAAAGTGAATAAATAGTCTCAGCAGATTTATAACTTCGTGTTTTTGCTGGAGACGTTTAATGTTGCTCGTCATCACTTATTTAAATGATGTAGGAATTTGTGCACTCAAATATCTTTATGATTTTATGGGGGAATTATGAATTATTATTGTGCACAACTCCAACATGAAATTATTCGTCCAGTGACATAACTCATATTAGAGTAGGTATAATAACAGGGAAATAGTCCTCCTTGTTGGACACACAAGAGAGATCAATTAGAATTATGGTTGTTATTAATCTTAATTATGATTTTGTGAGGGTTTAAGGTCTTTTAAGCTTAAGTGACTGAGATGCACAAGAAAACACAAACAAGTTCACTTTAGTTACATACACATTTATTACTAATACTACAACTACAAGTACTAAACACCACAACGTTTAACAAACAAGACACAAGAGGGAAACTGGTGCACAAGGCTATGACTAGTGCATGATTGAATGCATGATGCAGAGTTATCTATTGTGTAGTTGGTATGAAAGACCTGATAAACAGATGAGATGACTGTTACCTGAGTAATGGTTGGTCTTCCCATCTTGCTGGCTCTTGTTGCTTGAAGGATCAAAGGTGGTTTGGGTCAGTGGTCTGGTTTGGTGACCATGCAGGAGATGGGGGTTCCTTATCTGATCCTTTCTGTTTGCAGGAGGTTGTTTAGATGGTCAGTGAGGAGTTTGGGACTCTCACTTTATCGGCCAGCATTCCTGGGGTGTTGAAGAAAGAGCTGGTCTGTTGTTTGAGGCCTTTGAGACATGCAGGGACTTTACCCTACAGTGATTTTTACTCAATCAGCAGCTTTGTTTTATTGAGAATACATAAAGTTAGCCAGCAGCTAAACTAGACTTTACATTGAGACAGATTTTACATCTGGTAGAAGTCCAAAATCATTTCAAAGCTGTAACTTTTGTACAAAGCTTCTGTTGTAGTTCACTAAAAGGTGCTAGCATAGTTAGCATAGCTGCTGGTGAGCATTAGCTTCATTTATTCTCAATAAAACTAAGGCTAAAATAAAAATAGTTTAATGTTAATCTAAATAATTGATTACTGAGAGATTATCTGCTGCCATCAAGAGTTTCTGCTGTTTGTTCATTGATGAGATAATTCATAAACTTTGTGTGCAGGTGTGAACGATGAGCAGCTGCTAAATCAAATGAAAATAGTTGTTAGTTACAGTGTGTAGCAGGTTTTACTTTTTTTGACACACAAACACTGGTGTAAATCGCACAAATACTCTAGTAAAAAGGAGGAAAATATAAAAGTTTAACTTTTTATGATAAACTTTTAATGACGTGACTGTAACTTAATGATCATATAACAACACTGACATCATCCGTGTGAGTGTGTGTTTTTGAACTTGTGTTAATGTAGATTGTTGTTGTTGCTTCATGTTTCCAGTTACCAGATAAATCCATCTCCAGTCTGGTGAAGTATTATTACTCCTGGAAGAAGACTCGCTCCAGAACGAGTCTGATGGACCGACAGGCTCGCAAACTGGCCAACAGAAGCAACCAGGGCGACAGGTAACGACACCTGACACACACTCTGACTTGAGATTAAACAAAAAACATCAACAAATTAAAGCTGCAAGCAGCATTGGTCGGGACCTTGCACGCTGGCCCGTCGGGATAAGATCATTTTGCTTTTTAAAAATGAGGGATGTTTATTACAAGTGTGGTGTGCTTTTATTTTGAAAGATTGATTGATAGGATGAGAATTTTCTGCAGGGTGCAACATGTCTGTCTTGCTCACACCTGTAGCATCAAAATTATGCAAGTTTTGGGCCCATTCACTTGAATTTCAATTAGTAAATTGAAAACTCTTGATGAGTTTGTGTGTAAAACAAATTATTTTCCTAATTTTCATCAAGTCTATTTTTAGAAAAAGAAAAAGACTTTTAACAATCATACATAACATAATCATAACAACCATCATTTTTAAAAATCATATGTTTAGTAGGAAATTCGTTGCGAATCCATTGATACAGGTTTGAAAGTGGTCAGACTTATAGTTTAGACGTCAGAAGCCTCTGTTTGACACAAAGTTCATGCCCACAGATTGCCTCCCCATTGGTTTACATTGTAAGGTGTGATGTGGCACTGCAACTTTCAGGGCTTATAAAATCCAAACTGTTCGAGTTATTACAAAGTTTTTAACAACTTTTTTTCAGCATAGTGTCGTAAGTCACCTATTAAAGCTGAAGTCGATACCATTGATGTCCTCGGGGGAGATAGCGTTAGTTCGGGGGCCAAAAAGTCTTATTTTGAAAGGCTAATTGCAGGCTTCCTGTTGGATTTAGGTCAGGGGTGTCAGTGTATGATTTGTAGGTCTTGATGAGATGAATAATTGAGTTTTGGTTTGATCTCTCTATGACATTCCTACGGGCCGTGGCAGCCATTTTAGATACATAGGTGGCGCTAGAGAGCACATTTTGGCACTTTAGGGGTTAATTTTTACATTTTATCAAATTTTTCACCAGAACTGATGTGCGTGCCAAATTTGGTGAGTTTTTGAGCATGTTTAGGGGGTCAAATTTAGGGTTTAAGTGGCGTAATAATAAAGAAAGAAAGAAACACACGGCAAACAATATTGTTTTACTGTACTCCTCTGCCTTCTGGACTCGGTCCCTAATAAAAACCATCTGACAGGTAAAGAAACTGGATTCAAAGGTCATGACTGAATTTTGGCTTGTTGTTGCCGTAGTGACGAGGAGATGGAGGAGGCCAATCCGATCGAAGCAAACGACAGCGACTACGACCCCAACAAGGAAACCAAGAAAGAGGTATGTGGACGTACCTGAGACTCTGTTGCCATGACGATAACTCACCTGAGGCCTCGTTTCTGTCTGACGTCGTTAAATCTGTGGAAGACTTCAGTAAAGTGAAATAAAGACGACACGTTCCTGCGTGTTCTCCTGCAGAACCAGGTGGAACCGGTGCTGCCGGGCTCCAAGGTGGCTTTGGGTCGGCGGGAGCACCAGACGCTGCAGCACCGGCACCACCAGCGCTCCCGCTGCCGCCCGCCCAAAGGCATGTACCTGACCCAGGAGGACGTGGTGGCCGTCTCCTGCAGCGCCTCCGCCGCCAACAGCCTCCTCCGCCAGCTCGACATGGAGCTGGTGTCCCTCAAGAGACAGGTAGGAGGTGCTGCAGCACTCCTCCTGCTACGCTTCTTCCTCCTCCTGCTACTCTTCTTCCTCCTCTTCCTCTTTTTCCTCCTCCTCCTCCTTCTTCCTCCTCCTGCTCCTCATTCTCTTCCTCCTGCTACGCTTCTTCCTCCTCCTCCTCCTCCTCCTCTTCTTCCTCCTGCTCCTCCTCTTCCTGCTTCTCCTCCTTCTCTTCCTCCCCTGCTCCTCCTCCTCTTCTTCCTCCTGTTCTTCCTCCTCCTCCTCCTCTTCATCCTGCTGCTCCTCCTCCTCCTGTCTCTCCTCCTTCTTCCTCCTCCTGCTCCTCATTCTCTTCCTCCTGCTCCTTTTCTTCCTACTCCTCCTCCTCCTCTTCTTACTCCTGCTCCTCCTCTTGCTGCTCCTCCTCCTTCTCTTCCTCCCCTGCTCCTCCTCCTCTTCTTCCTCCTGTTCTTCCTCCTCCTCCTGCTCTTCATCCTCCTCCTCCACTTCTTCTTCCTCCTCCTGCCTCTCCTCCTTCCTCTCCTCCTGCTCTTCATCCTCCTCCTCCTCTTCCTCCTCCTACGTTACATGTTACAAATCAGTTTGGTTGCTGCTTTACAGTAAAGACATTTTTATTTTACTCAGATGTTACTGACAGAGAGAGTAACTCACCAGCAGTCAGAGAACACGACAGAAACACCAAACTGACATAAACATGACGGACTGTTAACTAGTAACTTTAACAGCTGCTCCTTCGTCGCTCCGGGCAGCTAAACTGTGCTTCAACTGTTGTCTAAAGTTCGTCCACAGTATCAGTCTGTCTGTGAAACGCTGACACCTGCTGGTTTCAGTTGAAACAGGTTTGCTGCTGAAGACAGAAGTTAATTCAGAGATTAAGTCAAGTTAAATTCTATAGATTCTATAAAGGAGGGTGTTTAACTGGGATTTAACAGTGTTGATAGACGGGGAGGATCTGACAGTGAAGGCAAACTGCTCCCCAGTCTGAGAGCAGCGATGGAAGAAGCTCGGTCACCTTTAGATTTAGATCAGGAATGTGGAGCAGAGAGAAGTAACTGATCAGAGGATCTGTAATAAAGATCAGAGAAACAGTGAAAATCAGACTCGTGTTTTCTGTGTTTGTGTTTGCTCTTCAGGTCCAGAACGCCAAACAGATGAACAGCGGACTGAAACACATGTTGGAGTCTGGCATCGAGGATTTCAAGCTGCCGGAGGTACATTACTGATCCAAACACACCGAAGCTCACCGCTTTCCTCGTCTCACCACCCAAAAATACAGTGTTAACTAGTCCGGAGGAAATGAATGAAACTCATCAGTATTCTTCATCTTAATCCTCTGGACAGATGTTGACTCGTTTTCTACTCTGTAGAGTTTTATCCCTTAAGTTTTTCCTGTATGGAGATGAGTCACCACCAGAGGGCGACACTGCACACACTGTCAGTTTCTACCTGTCAGTAGCTTCTACTGTGTTTGTGTTTCAGTGCAACCAGAAGGTGAACGCTCGCTGGACCACGGACGAGCAGCTGCTGGCAGTTCAAGGTGAGCTTCATCACGGTTTGTAGTAACAGCAGGTTACAGATTTGAAAGGTGCAGGCAGCTGTGCATATCTGGTGTGATGAAGACCTTCAACACTGTACGTACATCCCGATTCCCTTTATTGATCCTCACTTGACCTGGAAGTCGTTCCGGTCCGCCCTTATGAAGGCCGTCCCCAGTCAGAGAGACGAGAAGTCTGTTGTCTGTTAGTAAGAAACACATTTTAATCATTTATCATCATTTATTCAGTCACATGTGAGGCTGAAAATCCCTGAGCGTCAGGTAGAAACTGTAGTTTGATATTATTTAAGTAATTCCCTTTTTCCCTGAAACATTTGACCAAATAAATAATTTCTAGTGTTTATAAGATATTCTAATCATAATCTGGTTTATTAAGTAACAAAACTACAACCAGAATATCAATAATGTTAAAGTCGACTGTCAGCTGATCCAGCTGTGACCTCGGTTCAGAGGAAAGGACGTCTCATTTCTCTAAAAACATATTTCCTCATTTCATTTGTGTTTTATTTGTGAGATCCTCACATCTTCAGTGGACGTGAGACACACGTGAGGGAAACGTGGATGCAATTAAGGGAACTGGGATGTTCGATGCATCCACTCTGTCTGCTGTCCTTTAATATGATGCAGTTCCTGTAACGGCCACTAGAGGCTGCTGCAACTAAACTATTCAAATCTAGAGTAAATGAGTGAGAGTCAATTGTTTTGCAAAATCTGTCACTTAAGCACTAATTTCACTTCTTCTCATGTGTTTTCTTCAGTTTTGCAACTTAATTTGTCATCATGCAGATAACATATAGAGCCAGAGGTAAACACACATACAGTAAGTTTATCAGACGAGAAATTAATCAGTAAAAATACAAAGTTAAGGAATATTCAAAGAGGAAAATAAACAGTTTTAGTTTCTTTTGATTTGGAAGAGGTCTTAATATATTCTATACAGTGCATCAACTCATATTTAAATACATGAAACAAAGGTTTTGTTTTTATGTGTATGGATGCTGTGTTTATTTGGCAAGAATAAAAAGTTCCTTTTATGATCATTGTGAAAGTCAAGATAACGAAACATGTTTAAAGGCAAACAGCATAGATGTAAGATGAAATAAACTTAATATTTCTGTGTGTAGCTGCAGAGCCAAAATAATATACATAATATGCATAATTTTAATATATAATAAAACTAAAACAGGTGCAGGACTGTCTCTGAGCATCATCACAGATGTGTTGTTTAGTCTCTGGAGGTTTTTTCTGGATATAATTTGTGGAGCAACGTGTAGAAAATGTCCCTCCTTCCACCTCATATGTCAGTAGATATATATATATATATATTTCAGAGATAAAGTTCACGCCTGCTTCTATGTGTTTCCTGTACAAATTCATTCCAACAGGATGCTTCACTTCTTCTTCTGTGTTTTAGTGACAGTTTTAGAAACAATGACATCACTGTAAATCTTCTGCGATGTTCTGCAGGTGTCAGGAAATACGGGAAAGACTTCCAGGCCATCGCTGACGTCATCGGTAACAAGACGGTGGGCCAGGTGAAGAACTTCTTTGTAAACTACCGGCGGCGGTTCAACCTGGAGGAGGTGCTGCAGGAGTGGGAGGCAGAGCAGGGAACACGAGCTCCCAGCGGAGACAGCGCCACCTCTGGAGAGGAGGGGAAGAACAGCTCCACCACTCCGTCAGGGAAGAGCACCGACGAAGAGGACGAAGAGGTGGGACATTTAACTCCATATGCTGCACAATTAAGCATTTATGTTTAATCTGTTTTCATGTTGACTTCACAAATCATTAGTTTTAGATTGATTTCCTTTCTTCCAGGCAGCTGTTTGTTTCAGTTTCAGAGAGATAATCCATCACAGTCAACATTTAGTCTACTTGGTTTGTTAACATTGTGCCATGATAATACAATTATTACATTAATATTATGTTTCACAGACTCCTTGTTGATTCTGAGACTCTCAAACATCTGAAATATTAACATGAATTGATGAACAGTGTGAATGTAAAAACGACCCAAACTCACATCAGTTTCATGTGTTTGTTGCTTTTTGGCAGTTAGATCTTATGTGTAGAAGATTTATTAAACAAATCAGGAAACTTATCAATATAAAATCTTCTCTCAACTGCTCCACAGCTGTGACAAAAACTAAGTGAAAACATTGGCCGCCCAGACGTTGGGCTCAACAGTTACAAGTTTGAACAAATAACTGCTGATTCTGTTTATGGAGCCATAAGTTGATGCTTTGTACAATGAGATCTTGTTGAATGTGATGTAGACGACAAATACAGACCGAGAGTTTAGGTGAAAGAAAACAATCTTAATTTAAACCACAATCACAATATTGGTCAGAATACTTTCCTGCAGTAGTCCAGCGCTCCTTGATGGTGTGATTTGGAAAATGCTCAGCAGGGACGTAAAGTACATTCATGTTTTGGAAGTTAATGATCTAAAACATTTTAAATTCAACAGTAGGGTCATTTTAAGGCTGTGGTTGCCAAACTTTTTGGCTCATGACACTTAAAAGAGAAAGATGTCTTCAAAGGTTAATGTCTGTAAGTTTTGAGCTAATGCATGATGTCATATTCGAGTAGTTTATTGAGGCCTGAAGATGTCAAACTCAACTCAGAACTCAAAACCACAAAGCAAAGACCAGTGAAAATGTTGCTTTTGTATTTCCTGTCTTGTTGGACATCTCTCAGGTTGGGAACCACTGCTTTAAGGAACAGACTGAGAGTTTTAATTGATTAATAATATATATCTTACCATGAGGCTGATTTGAATATTAATGGTAATGTTGGCCCTGCCCTCTCCTCTCTGCAGGGTCAGGTGACCTCCTCAGGTGCGTCTCCTGCTGCCTCCTCGTCCTCCTCAGCTCAGACTCCAGTGACGTCCAGCGCCGCCTCCTCCTCCTCCCTCCACCAGCCCCCTCCTCTCCTGCGGCCCTCCCTGCCGGCCACGCCCTCCCTGCACCGCCAGCCGCCACCCCTCCAACAGCAGGCCCGCTTCCTGCAGCCCCGCCCCACCCTGCAGCAGCCCCCGCCTCTCATCCGCCCCTCCAACCCCCTCCCCCCACGCCTCAACCCCCGCCCTTCGGCTCCCATGACCCTCGGCGGCAACCCGGGGGTTTCGGGCCCAAGCTCCGCCCAGCAACCCTCTAGCCTGGTCGTCCACCAATCAGAGACGGCTTCGTCTTCCTCCCTCCACTAACGAACGTCAGACTGAGTTTCTGTAAAGAGAAATATCGTCTGCAGGGCTGCGTTCAGGTCCTGTGGGAAAATCTGAGTGACTTTGCGGTTTAAAATAACCAGAAAACACCAACACTCATCTTTCACTGACTTCACTGACTTACTTCAACCACAAAGCAAAAATCTATTTGGAGTTTTTATATTTACAGCTGAAGTACAGAAGAAGAAGAAGAGGTAAACAGTATTTTAGGAGTTGATGTTTGTTTTTCCCGTAGGACTTACATGCAAACATAACTGCTGGTTGATGGGCACCTGGTTTCAAAATGTCTGTTTTGCAAAGGAGGTTTGACTAGACGTCAGTGCAGATCAGTAAAGCAGAGACTTTTCAATCAACTAATCATCACCAGACTTGTGGCGTCCCACAGGGTTCTATCCTTGGTCCCCTCTTTTTCTCCATTATTGTTCTTCTATGCGGACAAAACTGCATTAACCACCAACAAAAATGACCTGCCTGTAAAACATTTGAAAGCCACGATGTAGTCACTCTCATAAGCTGTCTTGTAGATACTCAAAGTTGGATGACGCATTGTTCTAACTAAATAAATCTGAATCAGAAATAATGATCACACTAAAATCTAAAACTACCATAAATTAGAATCAGTGTTATTTCTTACATTAAGAAACTTATTTTTTTTTATCTTTTTCATTTAACTGTCCTCCTTCCAGGGTTCATGAGTCTCCACTGACGTTTGTTTCTCAGCCCACCTGAACTTCACCTGTTGATTTTAGCTGTACTGGTGTCAAATTTGGAAAACACTTTAAGATAACTTCAGACTGATAGTCTTGTGTTTAAAGGTTATGTCTGGTGATATTCTTTATTTTTCTTATTGTAAAACCCACACAAACAATGTGTTAGTCCGACTCCGTCTGTGGCTCTCAGCTGCAAGCCCATTGGTCCCCACTGAAGACCTAAATGTATAAAATCATCTCACAAATATATAGTTTCATGTAAAAAAAAAAAAAAAAGACTCAGTGATTTCCTTAAACAGCTGCAAACAAACAGGAGGAAATACAGTAGTGCATTTGTTGGGGACTACTTTCAGTGGCGGATGAATCAACATTGGGAGGTCTACGGCCCAGAGGGATCAGATATATCAGGCTTTGGATACACACACAATACTTGTTAGTAGATCAGTTCATTGTTGGTTTGACTCTGTAGAAGAAAAATACAGAATATCAGCAGACTAAAACTTAAATGTTCTGGTACAAAGGTTCTAGTTGGAGTTGATCCCTGTTTTTATGATTTGTTGTCAGTCAACATGGCGGCGTGTCCATGGTAACCAGCGGTAAATAAACCGTCTGACAGGCGTGTACAGTAACGTTAGACATCAACATGTACAGTTTTTATCGACTTGAATAATTTGTAACCTGCTAAAACTAATCGTCCATCCAACCAGCCGCCAATAAGTCGTCAACTGTGACAAACAGCTCCTGTACATTCAGTTTTACAGTTGATTTGATGCTTTTTGAAAACACTAAAGCTTCACCCAGATGTCCGTCAGTCTCTGCAGAAATGTCTCCTTTATCCAAATGAAACATCTTCCTCACTATTCTTTTAACTGTTCTGTTGTTAGATTACATTTTCTCAGAGTAGCTGTTGTTTTTCTACATGTTGAAGATTCATTTTGAATCTAAAAAGCAGTTCATCGTCATCTGGAGTCTGAGCTTCAGATGTGCTGTCAGTCTGTCCTTTCATTATTTATTCTTCTTCCTGGTGCTACCACTTTGGACTCGGTGTAAAAAAAAAATCATTGTGAAAGTGCTCTTAATTAATGCTTTTTGGACAAACGTATCACGGCATTAAATGTGACTGGAATCATAGAGTCATACATAGAATCCTTGAGTTTCAGTAGAACTTGTAAAATATTGATGTTAAGATGAAGCTGCTGGCTGTTCTCATTAAAAACTACATTTGTACCGTCTGACTGTTTTCATTCTTCAGTGGAGACAAACATCTCAAACAACTTGTTTCAACATGTCAGACAATAAAACAATAATTACATTTCATTCTGTCTCCAGTGAGACTTTCTGAAGGCTGATGGTTCTGTTGTTATACAGACTTTTGGAAAACCTTCAGGGAGTTCCTGTTGCACAAGTGCTCTTAGAGAGGAAATCAGTAATACTCGTGAAATCTTGTTAGGGCACACATTATGTAACTAAGTACATTTACTTAAGTACTGTGCTTAAGTACAGTTTTGAGGTACTTGTACTTTACTTGAGTATTTCCATGTGATGCTACTTTATACTTCCACTCCACTACATGTCAGAGGGAAATATTGTACTTTCTACTCCACTATATTTATTTGACAGCTTTAGTTACTTTTCAGATGAAGATTTGACACAATGGATAATATAACAAGTTTTTTTTTAATGTAACTAATTAAGTGGCTCACAGGAAAGACATGATTTTGTTTTACAATAAATCACACAGGCCCTTACATCATCAAAGTGTTTACACTGTTCCTGTCTTAAAGATCTGGTATTCTGACTTTTTTGTACTTATTTTTATAAATACTGAGTCTATTTTAAACATATCTGTGACATTTTATTCAACAAAAGTTGTTTAGATTTCTCTAAATCCATCTTTTCTTACAGCCCAGATTCCTTTCTGTCCTCCAGCAGGCTGTTTCTGAAGCTATTTACATAAAATCTGCATTATTAATGAACATGTACTCCATTTGGCTGGAGGTATGGCCCCCACCTTCACCCCCAGCCAATGACCTAATAACCTAATGAATAATGCAGCATGTTTACCTGGCGCAATGTCTGCAGCTGGAGACTTAAAATAGTATATAAATGAAGGGAGGAACCTGCTGCTGCACAGTTGAGACTCAACAGGATGTTTCAGAGTGGTGAGATCATGTCTAAGTTTCATTATTTCAAACTTAGCTGGAGGTCGCTAGCTTAGCTTTAGCACACTTCCAGTGTCCTGGTTTGCTCATCATCTGGCTGCGATGAAAACTGTGACTACAGACGTTACGTACACACTCAGTGTGACAAAGGACTTAGTTCGGTTGTGTATTAGAGTAGTTTAGTCACTCAGTTGCCAATCAGCTCCCTTGCTGTTGGTGGCTGGCGGGATCGGCCAATCAGCACTCTTGTGATTAGCACTGCACACACTTGATTATGCTGCCAGCTGCAGTGGAGAGTGCATGAGAGAGAGACTGCAGCTGAATAAATATATTGTAAATAGTTGCCACTCATTACCCATGTAATGTAAAATGTAAGTGCTCACATATTCTCATAATCGTACTCTGGCTGTAACTCTGTGCATTTTAGGATTCACAGTGATGTCATGATTATTATTGAAGTGCCTTATGATTGCGGTGGTCTCAGGCTAAAGTGTATGTGGCCTTGTAATACTAGTTACTAGTGACTTGAAGAGAGAATCCCAGCATCCCTGCATTCTTGCTGATGCACCACAGTGGTCACCTACTTCCAACCAGCTACAGTTACAGTTTGAGCTATCAATCCTCCATTACATTCAGTATAGCACTTGGCAGTGGTAAGCTCGTGCTAAAGCTTCCAGCAGATTTGATTTGACTTTCTTTTTGTGAGGTAGTAACAAGTACCACCTTACCACCACTCGCTCTGCAGCTGGGAATTTCAAAATTTCAAATAACTTTAAAAAGAGAGAGGAGATAGAAACCATCACCCTAATCCATCCCAAATCTGTTTTTTCTTGTCTTCCACAATACCAGCCTTTTAAACAAAAAATAACATTGATCAATTCAACCTAAATTCCTGGAGACGGATGTCTTATAAGATCAGTAGATTAATAAAATGCTCAAATTAAACGTATTTTAATCTTCCAATAATCAACAACAGATAAACAAGAACAATGTGACTCTGGTTCAATATATAACTGGTTTATTTTCTAATAACATCTCATTTACAAAAACTGTGGAATCATATTTCTACAAAGTAAAATTATTGGTACATTTGTTTGAAAAAAACCCCATATATACATGTGTGTAGAATCAGGTTTTAGTGGATATACATACTTATTTATATGACAACATTTTCAGATTGCAAAGTAAAAAAAAAAGAAAACTAAAATCTTGGAAACATATTTGATGTCTCGCAGCATTTAGAATCATGGACACACATTACATTCACTAAAGCAAAACAACTGGAGATGTTTCCTGGAGTAGATTAATATGACTAATAAAAAGTGTGTCTGTCATCAGTGTTTCTCTACACAGGAGGAGACTCTTCCTCCTACAGTGAGCACAGAGACATTGAGGAACCAGACAATATCCAGAACCCAGCATACAGAGGTTCAGTGAATGTGATGTTGAAGGTGTGGAGGTGGATCAGTGTGTCAGAGGAGACTCTGTAGAAGAACAGAGTGCCAGCAGGACAGTCCACATACACTGCTACTCTGTTAGAGACAGAGGAGGAGGAGGAGGAGGAGGAGGAGGAGGAGGTGGAGGGGAGGTCTTTTTTCCTGTTATTGTGCCAGATAGAGTAACCATCATCATCAGAGCACCTCAGACTCCAGGAGAGATTATTCCCTCCAAACAAGCAGTCATTACTGTCTCCTTTCCTTCTGATTCCTCTGTAACTCACTGATATATAAACCAATCCACTCCACTCGACCTCCCAGTAACAGCGACCAGTCAGACCATCTCTACACAGCAGCTGATAATAGACATCAAATCTCTCTGGATGTTCAGGATATGGCTGCTCCTCTGTCACTGCTGTCACCTCCCTGTTGTTGTCAGACAGTTTGAGGTATTTGTGTGCTGTGTTTGTGTCCAGTGTGAGTTCACAGACATCTGATGTAGAGAACAAAACACAATACAGCAGCAGTTTATCATCAAACACACCTGGTTTACTTGTTGATTTATTAACAGACTCACTGTTAATTAGAAATAAACTTTATAATAACTCATCTTTTTGGATCTTCTTTCAAACTGAGAATGTAATGCAGATAAACAAGCTTTTGATTTAAACTTCTTTAACATGTGCTGCCTTGTTTTCATGAATCAAAGTGAACACACACTTACACTTCCTCAGACCAGGTTTCAGCCTCTGCTCCCCACAATGATCCACCCTGGAGGAAGAAACAAAGTCAGAATGAACCTTCAGAAGTTTCCTCATCAATGATCTTCATAAAAATTCACTCAGAACCAACATTAAGACAAAACAGCTGGATTTATAAACACATAAAAGCAGCTTCAGCATGTTTGGATTCTGTGAAGAAGCATCAGAGCTGACCGACCTCAGAGGTCTGCAGGGTTCAAACTGGATCACATCATCCCTGATCACACTACCTGTTGCCTTATTCTCTTATTTAATTTAACTAATTCACTCTCAGAACAACTGGACTCTGAATCACTGGATATTCTGGTTCATCTTGGGAATTTTCAATGAAGAAACATAAAAAGTTTTTTCTGCACCATCACTATGCTCAGCTGCACTCTGGTCCAATGTAAACTCATCATTTCAAAAGTCTATCTATCTATATCTGGATAAAATCCAGATCAGTCATCATGTCATCATGTCAAATATTTTTTTAAGCACTGGGGACTGTTTTTTATTTTGGCTTAGGGTAGGGACATACAAGTTTAAATGGTTACATTTTGTATTTATTTTAAAGACTTTTTCTTTTCAGAATATGTGTGTTACTGCTGTCTGGTGATGCTGATATGATGAAGTTCAGGATGGGATGTTGAAGCCAGGACCATGTGAGGCTGATATCTGGTGCAGTTCCTGCGGGACACACAGCTGCTTCACCAGCTCTGCCTTCAGCTACAGCTCTGCACCAACCGGAGATCAGAGATTCAGCTCCATGAAGACATGAACTGAGTGTCTCAAGTGTAAATGAGATCGTTGTTCTGAGGTGACACATGATTCATATCTTCTTTTACATCCTGTTTTAAAGTTATTTGTCACAGAGCTTCATGATTCTGATTTTAAAAAATATATGAAATATATTTCTCTTAGAACTACATTCAGTAATATTTTTAATTGTGGACATGTCAATTCCATTCCAGTCTGCGGACTTCTAACTCTTGGGATTTTTAACAGTGTCAATAATTTCTTTTTCATCTGTTCCCCTTATAAACATAGATTCTTTCCACATTATCTCTGCTACCAGTCTTTGCAATCTCCCTAGCCAAACCAGGACCAAACAAAACATATGATTAAACGAGTTCATGTCATTAATAGTTGTGTTATTCTTTGTCAGGAAATGGGTTAGCCTGCCTTCCCAGATTTATTTTTAATAATGGCATTTAATACTTTCATGTAAACATAGCACAAACAGTAAGGAAATTTGTGTTTGGTAGATTATTTCTTTGTTGCCCCCAGGTGCTGCCAGGAGGCCTGCCATGACTGCCCTTCACCGTCAGGCCCGTTTGCGCTGGTGTTGGCAACACGTGCATTGGAACCTGAACATGTGGAGGAACGTTATGTTCAGCGATGAGTCCAGATTCTGCCTGCAGTTGGATCATAGGGTCAAAGTGTGGAGAAGACGCGGAGATCGCTATGCTGATTGCTGCACTGATAGAGTAACATCTTTTGGTGGAGGCAGTGTGATGGTGAGACTACCTCCAGAATTTGGGAGTGGAGAGGATGGAATGGCCTGCCAGCAGTCCTGACCTCAACCCCATTGAACACTTGTGGGATCAGCTTGGGCGTGCTGTTCATGCCAGAGTGACCAACACAACCACGTTGGCTGACTTGTGACAAATGCTGGTTGAAGAATGGGATGCCATCCCACAGCAGAGTGTGACCAGGCTGGTGACCAGCATGAGGAGGATGTGCCAGGCTGTTGTGGCTGTATATGGTTCTTCCACACGCTACTGAGGCTCCTGTTTGTTAAATGAATAAATTGTTAAATTACCAATATGTCTTGTTTCTTCAAACTTCAATCATCCAATCCACCAAACACCAAACAATGTCAATGGCAGAATAAGCTGTTTGGCATTGGCAGAGAAGATTTGGCAAATTTTTCATCGGCACAAGCGACATACTCAGCTCTGTTCCTCACAAATGTGGCACTATTTAAAAGGGAAATAAATAGGCTTTTCAACGGTATAATATTTATTGCCAAGAAGCATTGTTACAACAAAGAAATAATCTACCAAACACAAATTTCCTTACTTTTTGTGCTATGTTTATTTTGAATATAGTTTTTGTTGTCCTCCAGTAGATTAGCGTAGTAGTCCTTTTTGCTGCTTCTCATAATTTTTGTCGGTTTGTCTTTATGTTTTATATGTGTGTTCAGCTTCTTTTGTTCTTTTCTTTAAATATTATATAATAATTTTTTGTATAATAATTTTTTCTTCTTCCATGTGTTTAGTACTCCCTTAGTACTACATCTTCCACATAGACTTTATTCTAGTCTTGTTTCATTAGGTCTTCTTTAAAGGAAATAATAGACCCTTGTGTTTTGTGTCTAATTGTTTTAAAGGTTTTAACATCTTTCTTGGCCCTAGTACAGCCCCGTATGATTGTAAAGACTGGCAGATGACCACTTGTGTCATTTATTAGTGGTCCACTTACTACTTTCTTATCAATAAAATTGGTGAATATATTGTCAATTAGTGTAGCACTCTGTGTTGTGATTCTAATTGGCCGTGTAACTGAGGGATATAGATTTATACTGTACATTGAATTGATGAAGTCTGTAGTAGGGGTGGGCCTGAATCCAAATATGTTATTCGGCAAAGCACAAATAGTGGGTTTTTATGAACATTTATTTTGCATAAATATTTTTAAAATTATTTGTTTTTGGGAAAAAAAACAAAAAACATGTTAAATACTGGCACGCAGGTCGGTTACATTACTATCTCAGTCTCTCTCCTCTGCTCCGTTGTTACGTTTATCAGCAGGTCTTAACGAGGGCAGTCACATCCACCTGCTACATGATGCAGGTTTCCTTATTTGGACATCACTCCCAAGCAAAGTGCTCTCAAGGGACTCTCCATAACCTGTTGTTCCCTTTCTCCTTTTCACAAAGTTAAGTTGTAAAAAATAGGCAATAAGTGAAAAGTGCAAAGCAGGAATTGCCTTTTAAGGTTTTAGCTCAGTAGTCAGCGCAGTCATCTATGATCTGGGAGACTCGAGTTCAGGATCTGGTGTGGGGACCTCCTTCGTAAGATAGTTTGTTCATAAATACTTATTTTAACACTTTAATATCCTAAAATTAAAAGCGTAATAAAAACAAAAACTGTATTCTTACACCTATTTCCACTTTTATTCAAATACAAATACAAATAATTTTGCTGCCACAACAAAGTCTTCAGCAAGTCAGTATTTAAATCCCAGCAGACAAAAAACATTTTCTCATTATTAATGTCATTATACAGTTCCAATAACATTTCGCTAAATGTGTTGATACAAGATCCTGGTTTTCTGTATACACAGCTTATTATCCATCTGAGTTTCTACTGTGTATTCTCCATAATCAGATAAACATAAACAGATTTACTTTTATAGATTTTGTCGAAATATAAAGCTTTTGTTTGAGTACTGTTAGTAAAAAACATCTCGTATCCCTCAATTTCGACCACATCAGTTTGCTCCTTACTAAGCCAAGTCTCAGATATCCCTATTGCTGTGAACTTCTTGTCCAGAAGTCTTAAACAGTGCAATAGTGCAAACAGTTTTTACATTTCTTTTAAACTGTTCTGTTTGCAATGACTGTGTGTATTATTGGAGAAATTATTTTCAGGGTCAATATCATTTTCCATATCTTGTGATTTATGTTCAGTGTATTTGAAAGTTTTCAAGTCCAGTTTTTCCTATTCCGTAGATGAATGACCTCTGTCTGAACTTGCCATGGGTGTGTTTAGTGTTTTCAGTTAATCACTATTTAAGTCTTCCATTACCTTGTTGTGTCGCTCTCCCTGGATTTATTCATCAAACTTATCCAGTTCATTGAAGTTCCTGATGATGAGAGCTTTCCCTGCCTCTGGTGTTGATCCATTCAGCTTAATGAATATTTTGCAGCATTCTTGTCCAAGTTGCATGGATCTTGTTTTGTTTTTTTAATATGCGGGCTCTCCTTGCGATGTCTGGGTTCTTTTTGGTGAGATGTTTGTTGATGTACACATCAGTCCCCTTTAGTTTCTTTCCTTGTCTGAGGAGCTCGTACTTTTTCTTTCTGTTGGTGAAGCTGATGATTATGGCTGGTGTTGCAGTTTTGTTTTTGTTGGGCAGTGTGTGACAAGCTTCGATGTCACTGCTTTCAACAGAAATGCCCTTGCTGTCCAAGAAGCCAACCACCTCGGAAGCATCAACCTTATGTCTGGCAGTGGTACCCTCGGGGGCCGAAACTGCCCCAGGGTAGAACTGGTGTCTGGTCTTCAGGCCACTGATAATAAGATTATCTGGGAGTACTGCTCCAGGGGTCCGTTTCACAAAGCAGGCTCAACAAACTCTAAGTCTAATCCTGAACTCTGAGTTGATCTACTCTGAGATAGGAAACTCTGAGTTTCCGGTTCCAGAACAGCTGATTTGAGTCAGTTTAATCAACTCGGAGTAGTTTCACCTGGAGTTAAGTGCGTGCACCACAACAATAAAAAGCCAGCATCAATGGAGCCCCGATCCGCAACGGGGAAGAGGATGGCTGCGTTTTTCACCCCACTAGCACTAGAAATCTTAATGCGCTCATACGGCGAGTTTGAACACGTTTTCAGAGAGAAGTGCAACACCGCTGCAGCTGCAAAGAGAGAGAGACGGCGTGGGAGAACATTGCTGCTCGGGTCAATGTGTAAGTTTAAATGTAGTCCTTTGCAATCACAATAATATTACAGGGGAAAACTGCTTGAATGGTCGCCTATTAATTTATTTCATTTAGGTGCAATCCCGCATTCAAATTCAAATAGGTGAGACCTCGGCATAATCTCATGGGGGTACCTCATTGTGATCATGTTTTACATTGTAAAGTAAATATTAAGTGGCTGTTTGACTGTGCAGTTGTTTTATCCCCAACGTAATGCTGGTTTCACACACATAAATGTCCTCTCATCTATATCATGTTCTGTTAAATAATTAAGCCTATTTAAACTAACACAGACTTCTACTCAGCCAACAGAAAGAAGGCAGATGCCCGTAAAACGGGTGGTGGTCCAGCACCGCCACCTCTAACGGAGGCAGAGGAGCTGGCCCTAAGCTCAAAAAGATAATTGTCTGGAAATGCTAGAACATCTATGCATGGTCTGATAACCATCTCCTGACAAATATTTAATTCTCTGCACAGTAATGCTGCACCTTCATCCACGGGATCGTTATCAAAAGGACATGCCATGTTAGTGAAAAAAGTTGCCACCTACTGTGCCCAATGGACTTCTAATATACTGACTCTGATTTCTTTTAATGATTTTTTTTACATTACGGACGACAGAAAAAGGCTACGCCAAAACTCGCCTGCTGACTGAATGCATGAGGAAATCAAATGGAGTGTGTGGCTCTGAAAGAGGGCGGAGACAGAGAGAAACTCGAGGTTCATTGAGGAAAAACCTGGCCCCGACCAGGTTAGGTTCATAGAGTCTGTTACTACGGTAACTGACCGAGAGCTTAAGTTATATCTCTCTCTGAAACAGGCTAGAGTTACCCCTCTTTCTCTGGTTTGAGTTACCTCCCTTTTTGAAACGGAAAACTCAGAGTTTCCCTCATTTCAGGGTTAACAGACTCTGAGTTTTCACTAAACCTGCTTTGTGAAATGGACCCCAGGTCGGCCACTCGATTCTCAAAGTATGATCTTTTTTTCTTTTTCCATGTTTTGTTTCTTAAGTAATTGAACTTCTCCCATCAGTTCCATTATCCTCTTTTGTTGTGCAGTGTCTGTTGCGATCTCAACAAACAAAAAGTCAAGAGATTACTTAATCTTTTCTACCTCATTGGGCTAAACAGGCCAGTCAGCAGGCCAGCCAGCAGGCCTGCCAGTGTCCAGTGTCCAGCCTCTGCGACAGTGAAATAGAGTCCCAGCAGCGATCAGTGAGCAATATCCAGCACCTCAGAGGTTAGTTAAAAGTTAAAAGCACTAAATAGTCGAAAACTCTGGAAAATCCGGAAAACTCGTCCTCCTCCTCCCTCTGCTGCTGATGTGATTCATTGCCTGCAGGTACCGCCGGTAGAGGGGAGGGACTGGTTTTTCTCAGCCAGTAGCTAAGTTTACAAGAATTTGACTGGTTTAAAGATACATGGCAAACTAAGATTAACATTTAGGCTACATACAGACAGATTTCATTTTAGCTTGTTCATAACAATTTGCTATTAGTTTAACCAGCACACTGTGGTTGTGTAAAACGTTCCGGCAGTGGATGGGACACTGTAGGCAAAGCAGATGAAAATATCGCTTCTCTGCATGTTTATGCTGGCTGTGTTCTGCAGATGCTTTGACCAACCAGAGGAGTCACTATTACAGAAACAGACAAGATTGCCAGCAAGAGATACTGTATACAGTGGAATCAAACTGAATCCCTGGTCATTGCTGTCGTCATAGCTTCATGGACAGATACAGTATATTAACCTGTTAAATGGCACTGTCCCACCCATGGGACACTTTATCCTCTGTAACTTTGGTTCAGGATCTCTTATACTCGTTCTGATTTTTAGGTTGAAACATTTAAAGAGTTGCCTTTCAAATGAAGGGTTGAAGAACAGTAACCTTTATATTCTGGGTACATTATTTAGTGCGCAAAAATGGGGGTGCCTGGTAAGAGGTCAATATTCTATACATTAAAAAAACACACTAGCAGACAGAAATGCATGTTGCTAACAAATGTGTGACTCAGCAGTCCTCAGCTTGTCAGTGTGACAGAGAAACAGTGTGTGAGCTCTTGTCTGTTCATACCTGAGAGTGTCCAGCCTGCAGTGTGGATCCTTCAGCAGCTTCACTCCTGAGGCTCCTGGATGATTGTAGCTTAGGTACAGCTCTCTCAGATGGGAGGGGTTGGATCTCAGAGCTGAGGCCAGAGAAGCACAGCTTTCCTCTGTGATCAGACAGCCCGACAAGCTGCATGAAAATATACACATACACAGACACACTAGTCAACTAAATAATACATTTGTCTTAAGAAAACAACATCATCCACAACATCTTTTGTAAGAATCTTAGTGAAGTCCCACAGATTATAGACAATAATATTAACCAATGTGTAAATGTTGAAGAGATAGGGGAATCCTGACCTGAGAATTTCCAGTATACAGTTTGGACTCTCCAGTCCAGCAGAGAGCAGCTTCACTCCTGAATCATGCAGGTCATTGTCACTCAGCTCTAGCTCTCTCAGACTAGAGGACCGGGAGCTGAGAACTGAGGACAGAGCGTCACAGCTTCGCTTTGACAGATTACAGTCACTCAACCTGAGGGAGAGCTAGTGATTAAGACAAACACTGACACAGTTTCTGTTGTTTACAAGGTAAAAAGCATGATGCAGCTTCAACATGATCTAACCACAGCTGCTGAATCATATCTGATTGAATGTGAATGTATTACATTATTATGAAAAGATGAATGACACAAATGCAATTAAAGAAATTAAGGGGTCCTTGTTGGTGGTACTCTCTTTCTCTCCATGAACTGCTGTGATGGCAGCATGACTGACATTTGCGGTGGCCTCTCTTAGTTCCAACTTTGCAGTGTCTTTGTCCATGTCTACGTCTACGTCTGTGTCATTGTGTGGAGTGCAAGAGAAATATGTCTGATCGTCAGTTTCTTTTGGACATTCGAAACACTTCGAAAGACTTTTGCTATGAGACATACTGGCTGGGAGACCTAAATTAGCTGAGTGTGCTTGGTCTGCTACGCCCAGTGGACCCAAAGGAGACCATGGCCTTGCCTGGAGCTGAGCCAGAGAGGAAACATCAAAAGCAATGCTACAGGACATGGAAGCAGAGCAAGCACGTAGGAGCGCAAGCTGACGGTTTGAGAGCAGCTGTAACAGCTGTCAATCATGACGTCAGACCCCCTTTTTATATTGTCAAATAATTAATTAAAAACAAACTTATCAGGAAAAATTATGTTTGTCCATCAATATGACATCATGCTGTTGTACAAACATCAGCATGATAAGAACTACTTAAAATGACCATCTTTGGGAAAAATTTATTTGATGTGTACTTTGATTTTTTTCATTTGGCTCATGTCCCATCCACTAACATGGGGGGGGGGGTGGGACTTATGATAAGATGTTTTAGCTTCACTTTTGGGGGGCTGTCATGATGTCCATCTTTATATACAGTCAAAGATACTGTCAGTAGCTGTCTTAACTATAGCAAATATCTACCCTTCGAGTTAACTCTGACAGACTGCATCCTTCATGGCTGATAGTATTAACCGTTCCAAATATAGATGTTATTTTTATGGACAGCTGGTCACATGCACATACACATATTTGTCATTTGTTGATGCATTTTAGGGAGAAATTGGGGACCCCCTTTTTTCTTCAGAACTGCCTTAAGTCTTCATGGCATGGATTCAACAAGGTGCTGGAAACATTCTTCAGAGATTTTGGTCCATATAGACATGAGAGCATCACACAGTTGCTGCAGATTTGTTGGCTGCACATCCATGATGCAAATCTTCTGTTCCACCACATCCCAAAGGTGCTCTACTGGATTGAGATCTGGTGACTGTGGAGGCCATTTGAGTACAGTGAACTCGTTGCCATGTTCAAGAAACCAATTTGAGATGATTTGAGCTTTGTGACATGGCACGTTATTCTGCTGGAAGTAGCCATTAAAAGACAGGTACACTGTGGTCATAAAGGGATGGAAATGATCAGCAACAAGGCTATGGCGCTTAAACAATGCTCAATTAGGTTATGCCTGACTTCCATCAACATATTGACTGTGCTACAGGAATAAACAGTCTGGATAACTGTTATGCGCAATTCAAAAACGTATACAGAGCAAAATCACTACCCGCATTTGGGAAGTGCGACCATGCGGCCATCTTGCTAAGGTTAAAGTATGTAAACAAACTATGACGCATGCCTGCAGTGACGCGAGAAGTGAAATGGTCAGGCCAATCAGAGGCCACCCTACAATCTGCACTACAGAGTTGATGAACCGGCAGTCTGAGGCTGTAAATAACATTCCTGAAGACACCTGTAAGTAAACCTGATTGTTTATTCCTGAGGTCATTAATTCCCACATGGATGACAATGGTTGAGGGAGATGAGTTTTGATCCAGCAGTTGAGGGACTTTGGAGTCTATATCCTGGACTCTGGCACCTGAGTAGCAGAAGGTGTTAGACGCAGGCAAGGTGATGTGTCGAACCATGGATGAGCCGACTCCAAGAATCCAAGTACGTTATATGGCAAAGCACAAATACTGGATTTTTACCACAAATATTTAAAAAATTATTTGTTATCGGGAAGAAAAAAAAAACATGTTAAATACCAGAACACGGGTTAGTTACATCGCTATCTTGGTCTTTCTCCTCTGCTCCGCTGTTACGTATATCAGCAGATCTCAATGAGGGGAGTCACAGCCACCTTCTACATGCACATTTCCTAATTTGGACATCACTGCTGGAGTTGGGGGTGTTCCCCAGAGATAAAGCTGAGCTACTGACACATGCGAAGTGCTCCCAGGGGACTCTCAATAACCTGTTGTTCCCCTTCTCCTTTCCACAAAGTTGTAAATAGGCAATAAATGAAAAATGCAAAGCAAGAATCGCCTTTGAAGTTCTTCCCTACACGTTACACGGTGTGCTGTCTGTGTGTTATGGGTGTAGGTAGGTACAGGTAATAGGTAATAGGTAGAGGTTGGTCTGCAATGAGTGAAGTTTTAGCTCAGTAGTCAGCGCAGTTGTCTATGATCTGGGAGACTCCAGTTTGGGACCCTGTGTGGGACCTCCTGACAAGTTTCTATTAACTTGACAAGTTTGATATGGCTGTGTAAAAATCATAGAATGTAAAAAATATGGACGTGGCTACCATAACGTCACCCACTGATTTCTAGAGAGTGATTTTTAAGCTCAAAGTAGGCAGCTCCAGCTGTCGCCATCTTGGCAGTGCCTGACTCCGCCTAACTCCTGGTTAATCCGAAATGGGCAAAGAGGTGGAGCTAAGGCTAGTCAAATGAAGCCTGGTTGCTGACACAAGCTAACCTAATGGCTAGCGACCTGTCACTCAAAGCACCCATGTCCTTAATTATGCATAACTTTACGGCTTAATAAAATTTAAACGGATGAGTTTTCAAAAAACTCACCTCACAACTCACAGTTGTCATGAAAAGGGAAATTACAATAATCATATTTTGCACCAGGCTGTAAAGTGGGACATTTTAACATGGGGATCTATGGGGATTGACTTGCTTTTGGAACTTCAAGAGGCCATTCGAGGAACTGCAGTTTTTGGCACTTCTGCATGGGCTCCATTTTTCAGCCCTGGAGGTTGCCGCTTGGTAACAATACTGGTGGTGGATAGGAGACTTGATAAATGACTCTTATTCACAAAAGTTTTATTGCACTTACAGTAAGAAGTGTAGTTGTTGTGAAAATGTATTTCACTGTAATCATGAGGCCATATCACATATCATATGTTTCAAGCAATATAAAAAGTTGACCATACCATTTAATGTTTGAGGTATGACAGAGTTTTGCACAAAAGCATCACAGTATGATCTGACCTGAGAATCTCCAGTGTACAGTGTGGGTTCTCCAGTCCAGCAGAGAGCAAGTTCACTCCTGAATCCTGCAGTCTGTTTTCACTCAGATCCAGCTCTATCAGACTACAGGCCCGGGAACTGAGAACTGAAGACAAAGCATCACAGCTTCTCTCTGACAGATTACAGCATTTCAACCTGAGGAAGAGTTAGTGATAAAGACAAACACCATTTCTGTTGTTAACAAAGTAAAAAGAATTTAAAATATTAAAGTTGTCTTCTCTCTCTCTATAAATCATTAGAATCTTGGTCAATTAAGAGAATTTTAATCAAGTGATTGTTTTTATGATTTAAAAAAAATGGAAAACATTACACAAGATAAGTCATTACTTCAAAAATGAGAGTCACATCCTTTCGATCACAGTAATTTATACAAATATGCTTTGATCATCGATAGATAGTGAGATGCCCCCATGGCTTAGGGGTTAAGATGCCTACCATGTAATACAAAATCAGGCATAAAAAACATAAAATGCCCCAAAATTTTAAAAAAGAACTAGATTGTATGAGCTCATTTTGCATGTACATTCACCTGAAAAGGTATAATAACACTGACAAAACAATAATATTTCTATTAAACTAACTAATCAATTTGTTGACTAAAGCTTTACTTTCACTAGTTGGGAACAACTCTACACATGTGATACAGTTCGTATCTGCAGTTATCTGTGCACCTACAGAGCTTTGTTGGAGGCTTTGACCACTGGCAGCAGCCTCAGAAGAGCCTCCTCTGAAGCAGAGTATTTTTTCAGGTCAAACACATCCAGATCTTTTTCTGACGACAGTAAGATGAAGACCAGAGCTGACCACTGAGAAGGAGACAATTTATCTGTGGAGAGACGTGCTGAACTCAGGTACTGTTGGATCTCCTCCACTAGAGAACGATCATTCAGTTCATTCAGACAGTGGAACAGATTGATGCTTCTCTCTGAAGACAGATTCTCATTTATCTTCTCCTTAATGTACTCGACTGTTTCATAACTCATCTGTGAGCTTCTTTTCTTTTTTAGTAGGCCTCGTAGGAGATTCTGATTGGTCTCCAGTGAAAGACCCAGGAAGAAGCGAAGGAACAAGTCCAGGTGTCCATTTGGACTCTGTAAGGCCTTGTCAATAGCGAACCTGTGGAGCTCTCTCACAGACGTTTTGCTGAAAAACATTCGTACATGCTCACCGCAAGTTTGCCCTGGCTCAGACATGACATTCCTGTTTCTGTCAATGAGAGACTTCTCTACATAGAAAGCTGCCAAAAACTCCTGAATGCTCAGATGGACAAAGCTGAACATCTTGTCTTCATTCCCACGCTCCTCTTTAAAGATCTGTGTGAACACTCCTGAGCACACTGCAGCTCCACTGACATCAATGCCACTCTCTCTCAGGTCCTTCTCGTAGAAGATCAGGTTGCCCTTTTCCAGCTGGTGGAAAGCCAGTTTTGCTAATGATTTAATGTACTTAACGCACTTTTCTGGGCCATATTTTTTTTCCGTCCGAAGAATCTGAAACATCAGGAATTTTGTGTACATCTCAGTCAGGGTCTTGGGCAGCCCTCCTCCCTCTCTGTTTTTCAACACATCCTCCAGAACTGTAGCAGTGATCCAGCAGAAGACTGGGATGTGGCACATGATGTGGAGGCTTCGTGATGTCTTGATGTGGGAGATGATTGTGTCCTGTGTGGCCTGCTGCTCATCTCTGAATTTCTTCCTGAAGTACTCCTCCTTCTGTTGGTCAGTGAACCCTCTGACCTCTGTTGCCATGTCAACAAAATCAGAATGGATCTGATTGGCTGCTGTAGGTCGTGTGGTTATCCAGAGGCGAGCACAGGGAAGCAGATTCTTCTTGATGAGGTTTGCCAGCAGCGCATCCACTGAGGTGGTCTCTGTAACATTAAAATCTTCATCCTGCTCTTCATTAGTAGAGCAGTCCAGATGAAGGCGGCTCTCATCCAGTCCATCAAACACAAACAGAAGTTTGTATTTACTCTTGTCATAGTTGGTGTTTCCTGATGACTGTAGAGTTGTAAAGATGTGATTAAGAGCATCCTCCTTGATATCTTTGGTCTCCCTGATACATTTATGAATGAGCTCGGCCAAACAAAACTTTTGCCCCATCAGTAAATTCAGCTGACGGAATGTGAAGGGGAAAATGAGATGCACATCTTGATTGGTTCTTCCTTCAGCCCAGTCCAACACAAACTTGTGCACAAGAAATGTTTTTCCAATTCCTGCAATTCCATTGGTCAGAACTGTTCTTATGGGTCTGTATTTTCCAGAAGGGTGTTTGAACATGTCACTGGGTTCAACTGATTTCTCTGTTTCTGTTGCCTTCCCTGCCATCTCAATCTGTAGGACCTCATGCTGTTTGTTGATGTGTATGTCACCCCCGGCTGTGATGTACAGCTCTGTGTAGATATCATCCAGACGTTGCTCATCCTTCTTCTTTGCCAATCCTTCTTGTGCGCACATAAACTTGTTCTGGAAGTTTTCTCGAAGCCATTTTTGGTAATTTGAGATGGGTTGTGGCTCTGGTTCTGTGTGACACAAATAGAAAAGAAACATGCAAGATGCAGTCTTTTTCTCACAAGCAGCAGTAAAGGCATGACTTGTTTTTGTAGAATAACTAAAATGTTCAGTCAAACTGAATTTTTCTGTTATAGGTGACATGCATCCTACTCTTTAGCTTTGAACACATCATTCTCTTTTAGACACCCCAGCTTTACAAGATTTACACAGAGGAGCTGCCTAGTACAACCAAAGCCCTTGACTGGTGACCACTGAATAGCTGCTGGTGTTGTTGCCATCCACTGGTTCAAATGTCACAAACAGAAGTCCCTCAGTATGAACTATAGTCCAACATGCCATCACTGTTAGGTGTAAAAGTACAACTGAGTGTGTTTTCAAACCACATAGGTCAGTGCAGCAAAGCTTTCTGCCAGACAATTTAGACTGTCAGCTTCAAAAGTTCAAAAGTGTCAGTCAAGGATACCTTGACTTTTGTTTTAAAGGAGAGGATCAAACACTTTGTATGACTTCAATTTGTAGAAACTAATATTGCCAGAATGTGTAGTAGAACTGATTATTGACTAACTAATTCTGACCTCCCCTCATTTGTCCTTGATTAAAACCAGATCTGATTTTAAGGTGCTTCTATTGATTTATGATTAGGGGAGACCACAACTCTCTATTTGCCCTCCTTGTGTCTTATGTCTTGTCTTGTCCTGTCTTGTATGTTTGTTAACTTATACCCTGTTTATTCAGGAGACATGGCCAGCTGTAGCTCAGGTGTAAGAGCAGGTTGGCCATTGGTTGTAGGGTTTGTGTATTATATAATATTATCTATCTATCTATCTATCTATCTATCTATCTATCTATCTATCTATAGGTGAGGAGGAAGAGGAGGTGAATGAAGAGGACGAAGGGGAGTCTGAATGGAGGAAGGTCCTCTGTTCTCTAAGGCGTCTGTAGCATCACTGACATTCACTGAGATACAGAGAGAGAGATTAGGGGCTCTGTTTTCATGAATCAAGTGGCACGGTACAGTCAGATCTGCCTGAGGACGTGGCAACACTCTCTTTGTAATTTGTTGTCTTAGTTCACCTGGTGCACCTGTTTGGTATTTGGATACCAGGTGGTATCAGAAAGAATACATTATCACACGTTATAGCTGGGCATGTTAGAGGCTGTGACAGTCAAGCCCAGTCACATTTGTTACTTTCATCCTCTTGACACAGGGTTTTTCCATTTCCTTGTCTGGCACATGCACAATACAGAAACACAGCTGCTTAACCTTTTTTTAAAAATTGAATTCATGTTTCTGGAGATGTTGAATATCTGATATCCATTTTTCTGTGCATAATGGTGCTCAATTTTATTTGACATCACAATGATCTAAACAATAACCATCTGCAGTCACTTGCACAAAATTTAACCAGCAGGTCTGCAGTGCATAATTGTGGTTTGACAGTGACATCTCTCTAACTAGAGACTGCAGATGGAACAAATACCTGCTGCCTTCAGGTGTCTGTAAAGATCATCACCAGAGTGAGGAAAACGCCAGTATATGTGATGAGCTGGTGTGGATAACAGATGCTGGTAAAAATGACACATTAATCTTTATTCTGTCTCCTGACATTAAACATGGAATGCAATTTTTCTTTGTGAGTTGGAGTCAGCTGATGGAAGAATGTATGACAGTGGTTCTCAACCTTTTTTGGGCCAGCACCCCCTATCCATTATTAAGGTCCCTTACGGCTCCCCATCAATTAAAATGTAGGACTTATTTTGCACAGAATGCACAGAATGTGCAAAATAAGTTACATGCAGACTGGTAAAAATCACTCATTAATCTTTATTCTGTCTCCTGACATTACAGATACCACAAGGAACTTTCATTTTGTGTTGATTTTAGTGGTCCCTGTGGACAAAAGCGGTAGTGTTTTCCCGGATTGAAGAGTGCATTTCCCATGAGCACTACCGCCTTGTATCATAAAGATATCATAAAGATATTGTGTCATGCCCAGCCCTCATGGGTTTACAAGACACCATAAATTACAACAAGCCAGGACCAGAGTACAACGTATATATATTGTAAAAAAGAAAATCTTTCACCTTCAAATCTAGACACCATCATTTAATAGTACAGACCTTCTAATTTACTGTCAGAAGCTTAAGGTATATTACTGAAAAGTCTAAGTAAATACTAATTAAACAATCTACTATACTATTTTTCTTTTTTAAACTCATGTGTCATGTGTCTATTAGTGGCTATGTAAGATTAATAATTGTAATATGATGATGATGAAGCAAAGTAAACTTTCTTTTAGTACCATTAGGTTACATGTAAGGCTACATTCACCCGGAATCCGACCCGGCAGGCATTTAGAATAACTATATAGAAATAGCCAATCTTCTCACTGATGTCTTATTTGCTTATGTAGGACATATAGACGCATCAGAGGCATCATGAGACTGTTTCATAACCAGTTAAAAGTCCTTGTAGTAACTTTTAACATGGGATGCATTTTTTTGTGAGATTGTGTCAGCTGGTGGAAGAATGTAGGATGAAAATTAAACAGCCAATGGTAAAAAATGCCCCCCTATTTATTCAGCTGAGAATCGGTTAGACCTACTTTACTCTAGAGATCTTATTACAGGCCTGCAGATAAAATTAACAGCATAGATGGAATGTACGCAAGTTAATTACAAAACAGAAAATGAGGGCATTAATTTTTTTTTATGCTGTTTTATGGCTCTTTGTCCTCACTGTGGGACAGCAGGAAACATCCTGAAAAACAGTTTCTAAACTGAGTGTTTTTCATCGATCTGCTGTTTTTCCTGCAAAAAAAATACAAATAACATTAAATAAAATCTATACGCGTTAATCATGGTAGACAGATGAAGGTCGTCTGTGTGAATGTGGAAGTTCTTCAGTATTAAAATAAGTAAATAACATGAACGTAGCGTTTCTGTCTGACCTCTGCAGTCTGGATGTGACAGATGGCATCTTGTGTGAACAAGTTAATATCTTGTTTGCATAAGATTGTTGCAGTTTCTCTCCTCCTGTGACTGACCTTCTGGTCCTGAGCTGCTGTCTGATAAACTCTGCAGCAGATCATTCCTGTTGATCTTCTGTAAAAGCTTCTTGGTCACCTCCACAGCTCCAGGAAGTTGGTAGGTCTGCACCATCAGATCCACGGTGTCCCGTCTCTCTGCCTTCTCCAGCTGGGATGCTTTGATGGCTTGGTGGCCTTCCAGACTTTCATCCTTTAGGAACCACTTGAAGTCCTCAAATTCCTTCTCTATCAAATCTTCCAGAGTGTTCAACAGGTCCTCCTTCATCTTCATTTCTCTCTGTTAAAATCAAAGAATATTTTCAACATGAAGGATTTTCCCTTTCCACAAACACAAATCTACAGCCAGATTTTCACCCCCATTGTCATTGCAGCGCTTTGTGAATACACCTGTATCACCGCACGGGAGCCATGGCCTAGTATGTGCCCAGTCAAACGTCAGCAGCCAGTAAAGATGGCATAACATGAAATGAACTAACCTAAATGCAAATCAGTGTTGTGTCATGTAATGCACGAGGGCTGCGTGTTGGCCTCAGGGAAGCAGACAAATCTCGCCGTGTGGTTGTAGACAAGCTCTTGGAGATCTGTGATATACTGTGTATTCAAGAGACATTCTTAGCTAAACAAGACTTGGAAAGACCAAATCCTTTACATAAAGACTTTTACAGGGCTGGTGAGTCTACTACTGACCTTAGCAGCAAAGTAGTTCAAGGCAGAATTCCAGGTGGAGTCGCCATTTTATGGAATAAGAAATATGATCAGCTGGTCAATGTGGTTAGATTAGATGTTGATTGGGCTATTGGAGTAGAGTTTCATTGTAATGACAAGAAGTTTATCATTTTGAACATTTTTACACCTTATGAGTGTTACCAAAATGAAGGGGAATATCTCAATAGCTTGGCATGTGTGATGTCTTTTATTCAGGACTGTGCCTCCACCTGCATCTATGTTGTTGGAGATATGAACGCTGATGTCTCTGATTTTAATTCTTTATTTGCTAATCACTTAATGCAGTTTTGTTCTATTGGTAAACGAAACAGCTTGGAGAACTACAGGCCTATAGCCTTAGCCAGCATATTATCCAAAGTGCTGGAGAGAACTCTACTAAATAGGCTGGAACAGTACACCCTGACTTCTGACAACCAGTTTGGCTTTAAACGTGAACATGGCACTGACGTACATTTTTACTTTAAAGGAGATTTTAGATAAATATGATTCCATTCCATTCAATTCCATAATTTTTATGTGTTTTATTGATGCTTCTAAAGCCCTTGACTGTATAAACCATGAAAAACTATTTAATAAATTACATGAAAGAGGTGTTCCTAGATTTCTAGTTAGAATCCTGGTTTTCTGGTACGCTCATCAGACGATGCAGATAAGATGGGGAAATTCTGCATCTGCTCCGTTCCATGTGAATAATGGAGCTTGACAAGGCAGTATTTTGTCTCCTTTCCTTTTTAACCTCTATATTGATGATCTGTCACTGCAGTTGAAAAGATGTGGAACAGGGTATATAGTTGGCAATTCTATCATTAACCACATCATGTACACAGATGATTTGGTGATTTTCTATCCATGTAGTGCTGGTCTTCAACAGTTGTTGAGGGTATGTTCACAATATGGTATAGATTTTGACATCAAATATAATGCAACTAAGAGTAATATTATGATAGTCAGAAGTAGAGAAGACAGAAAATTAGTATTTCCTGATTTCTTCCTGTCTGGCATTGCCCTTAATGAGTGTAATGAGGCTAAATATTTGGGCCATTATCTAACTAATGATTTATCAGATGACAGGGACATTTACAGGCAGTGTTGAAAGTTGTACGCACAAGCAAACATGTTGGCTCGTAAATTTAGTATGTGTTCAGTGACTGTGAAGATCTCTCTTTTTAAAGCTTTTTGTACCCCACTATATACGGCCCACCTGTGGCGGTGCCACAGAAAAGGCAGCATGCAGAGACTCACAGTGTCTTATAATGACAGTATGAGGCTGCTGCTTAAAGCTCCGAAAGCTAACGATATTGTTTCAGCTTTGATCAACCCTGAACTGAGTTCCGTCAGGTTCTTATCTAGACTGTGGAACCATTGGTGTTTTAGCCTAAATGCAATTTATTGTGGAATGCCTTTTGTTTTTGTTTTTTTGTAGTTGTGGTTTTTTTTAGATTGTTTATTAGTTTATTCTTTTTTTGTTTTAGTTTTATACTCTTTATACTCACTTTGTATTTTATTGTGCTATGGACCCTCCATGAGTTGTATCCTTAATAAAATTTGAATTGAAATTAATTGAATTGTGTTTAAATCTCTGATCCTGCCTGCTTCTCTTTTGGATTCTCCTGAATGCCAACTTATTATCAACCTCTGCCTTCAGTCAAAAAGTTTTTTTTATCTTACCTGCTCTGTTGTTGAGTCTTTCTTTTGAGTCCAAACATCACATACCAGAATCATTGGAAAATCATTGAGTTGGATTAACAAACAAGTAATGTCAGTAATGGAGGAACACAAGACTGAATGTGCAGTAAATGTAAAAAAACATTTGACAGGTGTGCTATAACCATGTATCACCAGCAGGGAGCACTGAAGCACCATGCTTAGCTCTGCAAAAATGTACAATTTAATACTGTTAAAGCAGCAATAAGGTACCGCCAATCACTGAATCTAAATTCTGTGTGGGTTTATTATTAACAATATTAAAATGTGAACACCATCAAACCCACACAAAGCAACATTTAAACAATAATATATAATAAAAAATAACATATGACACATATTCCAGTACACTAAAACAGACTACACAAAAAGTAGCTGAATGTGTCCCAAACCATCAACCAGCAGCACAGAACGGTTAGCTTAAATGAGGTCGACCGCTTCCTAAAACAGTGAAGAGATAGAAATGTATTTAACACTCACAGAGAAACAACAGCTGTCTTTTTCCTGACTGAAGTCTTGTTGATTGTAGATTCTCCTGCAGACTGAGAGAACTGAATCTGTGGAGTCTCTATGAGCCGATGAGCAGAGCTGAGAGACACAACATGAAGAGTGATGAAGATCTCAAACAGTAACTAAACCTTCACGTTTCCTCATGCAAGAGATAAAGAACATGATTAGTTAGTAGACCAGTATGTTGTGTTGCTACACCCATGAAATGTGGTTGTGAATAAGTGAGTTTAGTGATAAAGTGCTGCAGAAAAATAAAATCAAAACTAAAATTTGAAGCTCTGTACTGCAGTTTTTCCTTTATTAGGGCCCGAGCACCTAGCGGTTCGCTCACACTCTCCATTCAAATATATTTTTCTGTGTCCAGCTGTGTCCAGTGTCCAGTTACTTATTGTCTCTACACACCTGACAGTACACATGTCAATCAAACTTTGACCAGGTCATGTGGGTTAAAATTCTTTCCTTTTCTAAAAATGAAATTGATGAAAATTAGGAAATTAATTTGATTTACACACAAACTCATCAAGAATTTTTTTTACTAATTAAAATTCAAGTGAATGGGCCCAAAACTAATATTGATGACACAGGTGTGAGCAAGACAGACATGTCTCACCCTGCAGAAAATTCTCATCCTCACACCGTTGAGATTTGATGTTTCGCCATGACAGAGAAAGTTGCTATAACTTTATTGTAAATGCTCCAGTCTGCACCAAACTTTACATGTTTGATAAGAGTCCCGGCCTGAACACGTCTACATGACAATATTCCATCAGTGATGCAAACTGGCTGAATAGCGCCCCCTACGCAAAGCAGCCCCAGCAGCAGGCAAAACAGTGGACAAAGGAAGTGATGTTTATCTCCTTCTTGCACTGTCTGAAAACAGCCGGGGTCTGAAGACATCTACATGCCCGTCACAGAAGACCTTCGACTGCGCTGCCGCTTGACGTGTGTGGAGGCGCGAGGGCCCATTCATTGCTGCTTGCAGCTTTAATTTATATTTTGAGGATGACAGGTAAAACTTACCTAAGTTACTTTTGCTATAGTGGTTGTATAAATTAAGGACCTTAAACCTTCAGTGAACTGATCATTAAAGCTTTTTCTGTGTTGTATTTGGTGAGCTACAAGGAGCCACGGTGTGTTTGTCTGCTTTCATCTGATCACATCTGATCATCTGAGCTGAACAGATTCCTTCATCTGCCACAGTGAGAGCCACCAGTAAGTAACCAGTATCTAACCAGTATCAGCAGGAAAGAATGTTGTTCTAACACAGAAAAACTAGTTAAGTTTTGCAGAAGTGACACATCTATCATCTGTTTTATCTCTTTATATCATTTTAACCTTAAACTATATTTTTTATCATCAGTCACTGCTCCTGTGTTTTGTCCCTGTCAGATAAAAGATGAATACATATATGTAAAAATGTAATGTAGGTAAATGTATGTAATACACAGTAAGATTCCACCACTTTATCATCCATATAGGAAATTCAAGTCTGGTGAGATGAACTAATGTACAACTCTTTTCCTCGCTCTGACTCTGTTCTGTCACTGCTATTTTATTAAGATAAATGTTCACACACATTAATGTTTCTACTTCAACTGGATTAAAATGGAGGCTCTGCCTTTTTATTTACCTGTTGCCATGGTGAATTGTAATATCAGAGCTCCACTGATGATGGCTCTTTTCATTCATCATGCACTCGCGTAACTCAGAGGTTAATGTTGTTAAAAAATGCTCTGTGACAGTCATAGAAACCATGTTTGTGCATCTGAACAGTATGTTCCTGTGTGTTAGAGAAACAAAGAACATCTGTTCATGCTGAAGCTTATCCTGCCATGTCTGTATGGGTGTAACCACACAAACAGTAGTCACAACAACTCCTGGAGGTTGATGTGAAAGAGATGAAGGAGTATTCACCCCACTCTTCAGGTCTCACTCCTCTGCAGCAGCTTGTATGTCTGTATCAGTGTGAGTGAGCCGCTCTGAACATTAAAGAAAGTGTGACAATATTTACTGAGAAATTGTTTCTTTTCTCATTGATGTCAAGTGCAAGAGGTGAATTGCCACGGCAACACAAAATGGACGTATAAGTTGTTATGGCAAACATGTTGCACACAGTGCCTCTTTTTACAGAGCAGACACTGAGCAACATTAGCTTCAATTTGAAGAAGTGTCTTTGTCCATGCCCACAGATATGAATCTCTTCAGCTGTTCCACTTTATTCACCAGCAAATCTCTTAATATTTAAAACCAAAACAATGAGTTCAATCACTGTAAAAGGCTGATTGGAGCTGAGGGGAACTGCAGAGTCTGGTAATAATTTAGTGTGGGTTCATCACTACGTGCGACCTTTCACATCACATGTACAGTCCTCATCTGATCCTTTGTTAATATAAAAATATAAATTATACAGATATGGATTTCATGATTATTTCATCTCATTCTGTCGTTGCAGCTGAAATATCAGCTTGTCTAGTTAAAGCGTTTGCATACAGGCTCCCTGAGCTCCACAGCAACAGAGAAGCCCCTTAAACAATTCACACAAACATTTTATACTTTCAGCCTCCAACACAACCGTCAACACAAACACCTCATATACAATCACACTTCACTGTCTGCTACCTGTTTCCCAAATAATCAATAACAATTCCATATCGATGGCCAAAGCGCAAAACCTCGTATCTGCAGAATGATCTGATTGGCGGATTTCAGTTTGGATGATGAGAACAAGGAAGGTTTTGCTCATATTCAGTCTGTCTGCAAGATAATCAGGATAATCCCGCCCTTCATTGTGACAGAAAAGTCACACAATAAAACAAAAACACAACGCAGAGTCTCTGGATGTGTAGAGAGGCTGCAGCACGAATCACTGAACCTTCATCTCCAGTGGAAGGAATTCTGACCCGAGTATACTACAGTGTTATATTTACTACATCTTTTCACCTGAAAACAAACTGAATTTTATTTTTAATTTAATTTTAATTATTAACTTAATTTAGAGCATCGTTTTGTAGAACCTCTTCCAACTTGCACCAAGTGCAAAAGCTCCTATCTGCACTTTGCGATGCATTAATATCTATAACACATAATATAATAATATAGTCCACAAACAGTCTATTAAATATTGGGTATCCTTAACAAATAGCATTCTGCAAGAAAACAAGTTTTTTTTAGTTTTCTCAAAAAAGCGCATTTTTCAGATCAGAGGTTTTGCTCTTCGGCCGTCGATATATAATAATAATATCATGTCTGTCTTATACCGCTTCTTTCATTTAATTCCACTTTTCCAACAATCACTTCTTTAGAATCAGGATCACCGTATATCAGACACTTCAAATAACTTTTTCTATTTTTTCTTTCCTACAAAATATCTTACTTAAAACAGAACAATGTGGTTACAGCATATAAAATATCATAGATAAGGTCAAGAATACATCATATTCTTTTTAAAACAAAATTAATCAATTAAATACACTTCTGCACTAAATTAATAATCATCAAAATATTAATACAATAAAATAATTTCTCCAACAATACACATCTAATATCATTTTTTCCTCCAGTGTCTTCTCACCAGTGCAACTGTTCACGACCTGCAGCTCAAATCATCTGCGACTTTATCAGACAGACGACAAAAGCTCCAATATTTTCTGTTGTTTTGATACTTTTCAAAATAATTTTCAAAAGGTTTTAATACTTTTGTCCTGCTGTTATAAAAAAATGAATCTTGAAGTTGCTCATTCTTTAAAAAATAAGTCTTAGCTTACAACATTTAATTATGACCTAAGTATCATTAGTACCAGAGGAACATACTCATTTATTTACCATTTTCTTTTGACATTTTATTTCCACAGATATAAACAACTTGTGGAAAATAATAATAATTTCAAATAAACTTCACAAGGGATGAACAGCAAGGACTGGTCAGACAAGACTGGAAAAATTCAACCTCACAAAAATACAGAGACAACGAGAATTACGTAGACAACTGAAGACCACCAATATCAAAGGAGTTTATACTTGAGCTCAGATAAATGTGTTTATTAATTTATATTTAATAAAACTTACCAAGCAGAAACAGCATTCAGATTCAGGATTCAAAGTTCTTCAAATGTAGAAAGATGAACGATGCAGTTAAATTATTCCATCTTACACGTCAACTAAAAGTCGCCTTTGAGTTTCCAGATGAAGTTTCTGCTCTTTAGTCACAGAGAGGAAGATGCTGTTCTGATCTCAGCTTGCTCTTTCTTCTTCCTGTTGAATTTCCAGTCACCCTTAAAACGCTTACCTCTATCTCTCACTTCCACCCCCCTCCCTTGTGCTTAGTTTCCTCATTCAGGGAGAAAGGCATGAAGCATCAGACCTAATCATAACATAAGTCACATGTATGGTGGGAGATGTGCTTCCTTCTGCTTAAGCAAGATAAACATTCCTCAACTTAGTTATTACTACAATTATAGAAGCAAAAAATTAGAAAGTTAATTTAATTTTTATGCCTCCATCTCATCCTTGATAATCAAAAGGTTTACCTGCCTGGTAAATGCAGCTCAAATTATCTGTGACTTTATCAGACAGACGACCAAAGCTCCAGTGTTTTCTGTTGTTTTGATACTTTTCAAAATAATTTTCAAAAAGGTTTTAATACTTTTGTCTGCTGTTAAAAAATGCATCTTGAAGTTGCTTTGAAAATCGAGGGATTTTATTCTTGTGTGTTTATATAAATGTTAGATAAATGTGTTTATTAATTTATATTTAATAAAACTCCCCAAGCAGGATTCAGAGTTCTTCAAATGTAGAAAGATGAACGATACAGTTAAATAATTTCATTTTACACGTCAACTAAAAGTTGTCGTTGAGTTTCCAGATGAAGTTTCTGCTCTTTAGTCACAGAGAGGAAGATGCTGTTCTGAGCTGAGCCTCTTCTTTCTTCTTCCTGTTGAGAAAGCTTACTTGCATCTTTCACAAACAACCACCTCTTGTCATCTTTCAGTTCTGTACACCCTGCTTAGTTTCCTCGTTCAGGGACAAAGGCACGAAGCATCAGACCACCTCTAAAAAGATATACAAGTATAATTCACATATAAGGTGGGAGGTGCTTCAGTGAGATAAACCTTCTTCAATTAGTTATTACTACAATTATAGAGGCAAAAAGTTAGAGAGTTCATCTAATTTTTAATTTGCAACATCTCATCCTTGATATGTCAAAAGTCAACTACAGCCAACTGTGAAAACCACACGACTGTTGCTAATAATGTGAAAGATCTGACTTCCCTTTTGCAGAGTGAAACTTTCTCTTGAGAATTGTCGCAAGCGTTTACCACACATGAAGAAATGTTAAGTACATGTTGTACTTCCTGTCTCTGTCACCTTATCATTATTGTTATGGGTCTATATTTCCTGTAAAAGCAAAGACAAACTTTATTTTCATTATGATTCTTGTCTGAGAGTCAACAGTGGAACATGCAGGGAGTTAACAGACATAAATACACATTAAATTGAGCAAAAATAGAGCAAATAAGACTTTATGAGCAACACTCAAAGTTAACAAACTTCTCGCTCATGAGGACTATGAGTGAAAAACAGAAGTACAGAAATCTCTTGTGTAAAATAATCAAAACTGTTCTAAACTTGTGTTCATGTAAAACCACATCAATCATGACTGAGAAACTTGGTTGTTTGGATCTTTAAAGACACTTTGATTTGTATCTCCTCCTACATGATGCTACCAAGATGATTTGTGTTCCAGATTGTGTTTAATTCTGATCAACAGCACATAAGCTCATTATGATGACATGTACAGTGTTTGAGTTATTTACAGTAATGCACTAAGGCCCAATGCAGACGTTTGACATCTACAGATCAATTAGTTTTCATATGACTATAAAGTCATTAAAAAAATATGCCAATTAGCATCAGTCCTTGCAGAGATCACACACTTTTCCTCAGGAAATACTTCTAGTTAGTTTACTTTAACCAACTCTTAAATTTAAAAAGGAACTGAATATATTTATTCTCTAAATCAAGAACAGGACACAGAAGTGCAGACAGACAACCAAACTGAACAAATGATCCAACAAGACTGAACTCCAAACCAAGACTTGAATACTAACTGAACTAACAACAGATGGGGAACAGGTGACTAGACACAAGGGCAGACTGGCAGTGATTGGCTGGGAAAGACACTGGGAGCAAGGCAGGGCTGACGAGGATAATGCGGGGCAGGTGTGAAGGGACAGCAGACTGGGGAAGAACACTGGCGACGTCTCAAGTCTCTTATTTGATCTTTCCTCGCCTGAAGTTGTTCATGGTCCGCCATTTTGACAGGCGTCCCAAGTCTCTTATTCTGCTCTGAGGAGCGAAGAGACATGAGAGCAGCCTTCACGGAAGTCCTTTACCAGCCGACACGCCCCCTTATTGGATATCAGTTATTGATTGGACGCTGCAGCTGATCAGACTGATCTGATACATCACTGCAGTTTCATACCGAAGTGGAGACAGATTACAGATTAAATTTAAGTGTATCACTACCAAGTTTTATGTTCTATATAATTAAAAATCTGTTAATTGTTGGTCTGTTCAACAAAAGAACCATAAACAACTTTCTTCATTTATTAGAAAGATTTTTCTTTTCATGATCTGTTATTTCCTCCATTAAACTGTTTCTTCATTTATCGTCATTTCCATTCAGTCACATGTGAGGCTGAAAATTCCTGAGCGTCGGGTTTGATATGAGTTACACAATTTCCATTTTTCAGTGTTCAAAAGACACTCTGATCATATTCTGGGTTATTGAATAATGAATTCACCATCAGGATTATCAAAAAATACAGATGCAAATAATCAATAAATAGTATAAACATATTCTGCCAGTAGAAATGGTTCCTGTGTGTCTGAGCAGGACACAGTATAAATACAGAATGCAGGTTTTTATTAAGGTGTTTGTTAAACATGTAACAAGCATCATCATCTTCCTCCTCTTCTTCATCCTCCTGCTCCTCATCCTGTGTTACATGTTATTAATCAGTTCTATTCTTAATGAATTTAAAGGAGTAAACAGAACATTTATGTCTGTGTTTCCACTGTGTTTGTTAACAACGTCACAATTAAAAACCTTATAAAAACTGTCCCATTGAAGCTGGTTGCTGCTTTACAGTAAAGACAGATTTATTTTACTGACAGAGAAAGTAACTCACCAGCAGTCAGAGAACACGACAGAAACACCAAACTGACATAAACATGACTGGCTGCTAACTAGTAACTCAGGAGGCACAAAATAGAGAAATGAGAAGAACCTTGTGACTACAGTAGTTACGTAAACACTCTGGGCGGCGGTGCGCTCCTGCTAAAGCTTCCTGCAGATTTGATTTGACTTTCTGGTGTGATGTGGTAACAAGTAAAGTTTCTAATAACTTAAAAAGAGCAAAGAGATAATAACCATCACCCTAATCCATCTCAGAGCTATTTTTTCTTGTCTTCCACAATACAATGAAAGAAAAAATATCATTGGTCAATTCAAGCTAAATTCCTGGAGACGGATGTCTTATAAGATCAGTAGATTAGTAAAATACTAAAATGAAATGTATTTTAACCTTCTAATAATCAACAGATAAACAAGAACAAATGTGACTCTGTCTGGTTCAACATATCACTGGTTTATTTTCTAATAATTCATTTACAAAAACTAAGGAATCATATTTCTACAAAGTAAAATTATTGGTACATTTGTTTAAAAAAACATATATGCATGTTTTTGGAACCTGATTTTAGTGGATATACATACTTATTTATATGAAAACATTTTCAGATTGCAAAGTACAAAAAAAAAGAAAACTAAAATATATTTGGTGTCTCGCAGCATTTAAAACCCTGGACACACATTACATTCACTAAAGCAAAACAACTGTAGACATTTCCGCGTAGATTTTGTATGAGTAGATTAGTATGACTAATAAAAAGTGTGTTTGTCATCAATGTGAGTTTTTCTCTACACAGGAGGAGACTCTTCCTCCTACACTGAACACAGAGACACTGAGGAACCAGAAAATAACCCACACCCAAACCGAAACCCAAACCCAGGATAAAGAGGTTCAGTGAATGTGGTGTTGAAGGTGTGGAGGTGGATCAGTGTGTCAGAGGAGACTCCGTAGAAGGACAGAGTGCCAGCGGGACAGTCCACATACACTGCTACTCTGTTAGAGACAGAGGAGGAGGGGGGATAGATTACAATGTTATTGTGCCAGACAGAGTAACCACCATCAAAAGAGCATCTCAGACTCCAGGACTGGTTATTCCCTCCAAACCAGCAGTCAGTACTATTTCCTTTCCTTCTGATTCCTCTGTAACTCACTGATATAAGAACCTCTCCAAACCACGCGACCTCCCAGTAACAGCGACCAGTCAGACCATCTCTACACAACAGCTGTTCCCAGTAGTCAAATCTCTCTGGATGTTCAGGATATGGCTGCTTCTCTGTCACTGCTGTCACCTCCCTGTTGTTGTCAGACAGTTTGAGGTATTTGTGTGCTGTGTTTGTGTCCAGTTTGAGTTCACAGACATCTGATGAAGAGAACAAAACACAATACAGCAGCAATTTATCATCTAACACACCTGATGGTTTACTTGTTGATTTATTAACAGACTGACTGAATGAGATGAAAACTTCTTAATGACTTCTTTCAAACTGAGAATGTAATGCAGATAAACGAGCTTTTGATTTAAAATACTTAAACATGTGCTGCCTTGTTTTCATGAATCAAAGTGAACACACACTTACACTTCCTCACATCAAGATTCAGCCACTGCTCCCCACAATGATCCACCCTGGAGGAAGAAACAAAGTCAGAATGAACCTTCAGAAGTTTCCTCATCAATGATCTTCATAAACCTTCACTCAGATCCAACATGAAGACAAAACAGCTGGATTTATAAACACATAAAAGCAGCTTCAGCATGTTTGGATTCTGTGAAGAAGCATCAGAGCTGACCGAGCTCAGAGGTCTGCAGGGTTCAAACTGGATGACATCATCCCTGATCACACCACCTGTTGCCTTATCCTCTTATTTAACTAATTCACTCTCAGAGTAACTGGATGCTGCATCACTGGTTATTCTGGTTCATTTGGGGAGTTTTCAAGTGAAGAAACATAAATAATTCTTTTCTGCACCATCACTATGATACCAACACTTTTCTGATATTGTTTAGCTGCTCAGCTGCACTCTGGTCCCATGTACACTCATCATTTCAAGAGTCTCATATCTGGATAAAATCCAGATCAGGTTTAATAAACTGTTGTTTACATTTAGTCACATTTATGTGTCTTTGTTCACCAGATCTTAAATCTGATTACAATCAGTCCTTATTTTCATGGCTATGTTCAAATCAGGGTCGACTCTCCTCCAGTCCAGCAGGTGGTGCTGATGCACCTGAGGCTGTTTGACAACAGAAAAAAAAACACTAGAAGAAGAGCTTTAACAGTTAGTTAACAACTTAAACTAACACAAACACGGATAAACATTTGAGTGAGACAGTTTCTTGTTTTTGTGGACTCTCACCTTCCTCTTTGACAATCATCATTCAGTGTCTGAACTGATCAGGGATCAGATAAACACAACAACAGCACGTTACACCTCGAGTGGAAATGAAGTCATTGTTCTGAGATGATACATGACAGTGATGTCAGGTTAAAAGAGGTAGATGATGATTCATATCTTCTTTTACATCCTGTTTTAAAGTTTTTTGTAACAGGACTGCACGATTCTGGTAAAACAATAAATAAATAAAATAAAAGATTATTTCACTTAAAACTAAAATCATGATTTTCTCCCATGATTCTTTTAGGTACAAGATGCAACTTCTGGAAATCAAGCTAGCTGTAGCATGAGACTCCTAAGGAAGCAACTCCGCTTCCCCCTCCCCTCCCCGTTTCTGCTCAGTAGCTCTGCCCCGCCCTTCACCTGCGTCAACTAATGAAGTTAAAAACTGCCAGTGTATTAGGTCATCTGGCTAAAACTAAAGCTGTCTGATACAACAGTCCTGTAAACAAATCCTCCATTTATGGAGGTGATAATGTTCAGTTGTGTTTTAACTTTTTCAGTGTTGTTTCAAATGTATTTTATTTTGGAGGATCCAGATTGTTCTGCTGTTGAAATGTCTTGTGCTATACTGACAGGGATTTCTATTATTGTGTTCACCCCATTATATCAGTGAGGTTAGGCTAAATAACAGGAAACACCTCTGTTTAATGAAATACAGTTCAGAAGTATCACAGACTAAATGATCACACAGTTGAATTAATGTCTCTGAAAACAGTTTCAACAAAAACCTTCATGAAGTGAAGATTTACTGAAGGACTGTTGTATTAGACTGTATTAGTTTTAACTAGATTAGTACAATACACTGGCAACTAAACTTATTTATGACAGTTAATATTTGGTCTGATTATTCAAGTAATTCAGCTGTCATTTACAAGAGCAGCTATCTGGCAGACTAATTTGTCTTTCTGGAGAAAAAAACAGTTATCTAATGTTTCATAATACTTGTTTTGGCTAAAAACAAGACATATTGTACCTTGTTTTTTCTGGCACCATTGAGAAAGGCCCTGCAGTGCGATACAAGTTCATTACAGAACTCAAATAACTCAGAACTGAATCATGAACTCTCAGAGTCAGACAGAGCTGGAGTCTTGAAGCTTTAAAAACTGTTTCACATTGAATTGGTTTGTATCACACTGTACTGCTTAAAACTTGCAACTATGTGTCATAACATTACCAAAGCTAAATACTTATAAATGCAAAAGCACAACAGACAAAATGCTACAAAACTTTAAGTTTTATTACACTTATTATATATTATGCCAGGTTGATTGGAAGGCTGCTGTTCTGGTCGACTGCTGGAGTTTATCGTGTGCTACCTGTGGTGTCAAAAACAACAAAAAGTTTAGGAATTAGTAGCTTGATCACACAAACATGCATGACATGTGTTTATGTATGCATAGGCATTTCCAAATCATTATTTTTTACATAAATATTTTTTAAAATTGGTTGCAGTTTAGGCAAACAGGAAACAGAATCTCAGTTTCATGTTTTCTGCATGAAGACCTCATATTATGAAACATGGAATTCAACTTTTAGCTTCTTAAGTATTTTATTTAGAAAGCTCTGATGGAGCTCAGGATTTATCAGGAGGATGCTGCTTTACTCCAAACAATTTCACTATATGAACCTGGACTGTGAGTGTGACCTTTTGGATGTGTAGAAGAACACAGAAGATTAATGACCATTATATCCTGATACATTAGATCCAGATAATTAATGAAGTTAGGCTGCTGTGTCTCGTACATAAATGTGCACAGCCTCTCAAAGGGGAGACGTACTTATTGTTTCTCCTGCGTTCGCATGTCTGCAGGTATTTAATAAACTCAGACATTTTGAGGAGGGGATGTTTAATAGTCAGCGCCCCCGCATCTGCAAATGAAATCATGTTCTCGCAGCTATGGGTTCATCTGCCGATTTATGCACCATTTATGAACCACATTCACAGCCAAATTTGTATGTATTTCCCTATACATATTAGCCTATTTACCCAACCAATAATGGGAAACCAATCACAGTGGTATAGATACTTTTCTTGATAGAATAGATTGTAAGGATGCCGTTTTCTGTAAAATGTGCAGATTTGGGTTTTCATGAGCTGATCGGTACTGAAGCAACAATGGCTGCAGACTATAATTAGCCTCCCACCCCATACCCAGTTGACCCACGTCCGCCTTCCCTCCTCCCCATAAGCCTCAGCCAATTGCAAAAAAATCTTAAAGTTCAGGTTTCAAATTCACTTCATCCCTGTGGTGCTCTAAGATCTATGGTTTTTTTATTGAAAGGAATAACAGTAAAACAAATTGGCAAAAAAAGAAAAACGGGCTGGTTTTGATTGTGTTTTTGGTATTTTATTCTGACACCAAAAACAGTTTTCCGTTTTTTGTTTTGAAACAAATAACGGATTTACCGTTTTTTGGTTTTTGAATTACAAATTATCCGATGACACCCGGACCTTCATCCTTCAATCCAAAGAGGAATAACAATAAAAGGAATTGGCAAAAACCAAAAACGGGCTGGTTTTGAATGGTTTTTCGTTATTTGATTCTGTGTCCGTTCATGAAATATAATTCATTTGCAGTTGTTCACGTTGTATAATGAAAAACCCCATTTTTGGGGGTATTTCCAGATTTCATTTTCTTAAGAAGCGCAATACAATTCAGTGCGCTAAAGTGTCCGCTTGTTCTATTATCCAACCTTTATGCATAAAGAAAATTGAAACATGAAATTGCGAGCCGGAAACACAGACAGCTCGCCTTCAAAGTAAAAGTTGCGCGTTTGGAGCATGTTGGCTGCAGCTCAATTGAAGGAGAGCTACACTAAATAAATAAACAAATAGCCTAAATAATGAACACAATTAATAACTTCTTTTACACACTTTGGAGATAAAACTATGTAAAAAAAGAAAAAAAAAAGAAAAAAAAGAAGAAGCAGAAGCGGCAGAACCAATAAAGGGATTTTCAAAGTAACACAGCGTGTTTTATAGAGACGCACTGAGCCGCTGCAGACATTGACGTTACATACAGGTGAGTCCAACTTTATGTTTGTGGTCTGCTTGTCTTGTTGTGTGCATGACTTTATCGAGTTAACCTTTCAAACCAAACACAGTTTGAATTAGCCTATTTACCTGCCCACCACCGTAGCTAACCGTAGCTAAACTAGCTACCCGTTGTAGCTAACAAAAAGCTGTTGTATGTTAATGTTACTCCTTTATTATTATCAGCTGTTTTGCACATCATTTGGATTATTTACGGTGTGAGATGTCAACATATATGGGAGAAGTGAATTAACTGGACCTTCTTCAGTCATATATGTAGGGATTACGGGTGTTTTGACATGCATTTTTGATTTATTAAGCTCACAAATGTGTACATTACCAGCAATGTGTTTGTGCATGCAAACTATAAAGTAAAGGAATGTAAATAATATAATAAATGTTATTTGTCCTATTTGACAGGTGTGGGACCTCCATTGGTATGCTGATGCATAAACTCATCCAGTGACTGCACCAGGATAACCTGGAAACAGCCAGAGGAAACTAGCAGCTGGTAAGTAGAGAGCAGAGTAAAGTCCATCATTCAGATAGTGACACATTTAAGTTGTTTTGAATGAATGAAAGTGCTGACTAGGTTTTAAATAGTTTATTTTTTGTGTTTACATCCATATTGGGTGAACAGTGAAGCAACTGTAGCCCCCTTTTTAGGTAGTCTGCCAACTGTAGGACAATGCAGGAGGAGAATGATCCTAAATATACAGCAAATGCAGCCGGGGAGTTTTTTTTTAATGATGTTCTCCACTGGCATTGTTATTCACCTGACCTCAGTCCAGCTGAGCAGGTGTGTCACTCACTGAAAATCAGACCAAAGGCAAGTTTATAGTTCAGGTCCGACACAGAATCACCAGGGGAGATATAAGTGTCCTCTGGGATAACAGTCTTCAGACAGTCAATGTGGTTTGACACCAAATGTTAGATATCATGTTAGAATTGGAGAACTTTAGTTACAAGTACAAACTAAAGCTACAATTCCTACACTGTTCATCTGTGGATGTAAACACCATCAAGGTAAAGAGGAAAGATTAACCTTATAGTCATGCTTTCATTTCAAAGCCAATGTGCTGAAAGTGCAGATAAATTACAACAGAAGTAACAAATATGTGTAACGGTGAAAATAGTCTTTCTTGATGATATTGGATGAGCATCTTAAGAGGGTATGCCTTATTCAGCGATCAGAGTTACTTAAACCAAGCTCTCGAGGGACTCTTCTTGGGGCTTGGCACTAGTTTCTACATTCAGTTCCATCTTCAAGCCACTCCAAAGAGTAGTGAATAAACACTGGCATATTTTGGAGAGCGACCCCCATATTGTGAGTGCATTCCAAATTCCACCCAGGTATTTTTTATAAGAGGTCCTCCAACTTATGTGATCTCTTAGTGAAGACTGATTTACCTAAGAGTCACAAGCACTTTTTTTATCTCAGATTCCTAGTGGTAACTTTCCTTGTCATAATTGTGTACATTGTTATGCTATGATTAAGGGTATGCTATGATTAAGGGTAATCATTTCACCCACCCGAAATATGTTTATTTGTTAAGATGTCCATGCAACTTATATTACGTTGGTAAAACAAAACGAGAGTTAAAAACTAGGATCTGTGAGCATAAGTGTTCCATCCGCAATCATGACGATAAATCATCTATGGCTACGCATTTTAACAGCCATAACCATAGTTTGTCAGACTTACATTACATGGGCATTGAAACTGTGAATATGCCTTGGAGAGGTGGCAACAGAGTCAGAATCCTTCTACAGAGGGGGACATACTGGATACACTCCTTGAATACCCTCATTCACGAGGGTTTGAATGAGGAGAATTCATTTTCCTGTTTTCTATGAATTGAAGATAATGCTTCATTTGCTGACCTAAAGATATAGCTAAAAGATATAGTTAAAAAACGACCAAAATTTATCTAAAAAATGTGGCTTAAAACTGAATAAGAGTCAATTTATAACAGTTTCTGTGGAACAACCACCACGCCGATGTATTATCTTGTATGTGTGTAAGTTACTCTTTGGTAGACGCCATTGTAGCGGACAACACTTTGGTAGAGGAGGTATGACGTCAATGACAGGCGACCAAATGAAACAGTCCGTTACTTTTATTAAAATTACAGATTTCTCTGGGTTTGAAAATTGTTGGAAACATTCGGGATAACTCAACAAAATATATAACATAGGTCTAATTGATTTTAGACATTTTAATGTGGAATAATTACATATTATAGCTTTAAGTTTATTTCATTTAATTTTATTTATTTATTTATTTTATTTGTTTGATTTATTTTAGTTTTTATTATTTTTTGATCATCATTATTAGTATCATTATTCTTATTATTATAGTAGTAGTAGTAGTACTAGTAGTAATATTTTTTGTATTTATTTGTTTCTTATGAACTGAACAGAATTTGGTTTTGGTTTTGGGTTTACTGGATTTCTATGAGATGTTATAACGCTATGTTCTTAGAAACTGTGAATATGCCAAGGAGAGGTGGCTACAGGGACAAGGTTCTTTTGTAGGAGGAGACATATTGAACACACTCTAAATACCTTCACTCTCAAAGGATTGAATAGGAGATTTAATTTTTATGAGATCAAGATATTTTCTTCATATGATCTGTACATAATTCTCTATGATGTGCCACATGAGTGAGATTTGATTTCTATTTGTCTTTTTATGTGTCTCCTTATGAACTAGACATGAGTTGCTTTTGCTTTTTTGTTTATTTTGCTTACTATGTTATGACTCATATGTGTAGCTCCCTCTGCTAGTATGAACCTGTTGTGTGAGTTGTGGATGTCTATAACTAAGTCCACCTGTCGAGGATTGTGTTGATTGCCAGCATACATGCTGAGGAAGGGTGCCTGGCCTGAAACGTCTGTGTGGCAATTCAAATTTAAAATCAGTTGACTAGGTGTGCTGTCCTAATCCCCTTCTTTATTCAACTTCTTAAGACAAAGAAATCTGGAAATACCCAGAAAAATTGGGTTTTCATAATACACCGTGAACAACTGTAAATGAATTATACTTCATGCATGGACCATTCTGACACTCACTCACACCATTCTTTGAAACAAATAACAGATTTATCGTTTTTTGTTTTTTTAATTATAAATGAATTATCCAATGATACCTGGACCCGGTGTGTCCAGGTATGTGTCATTTTTATGGAGGTTTTTGACCTGCAGACGGCCGTGCAGCACAGGTTGGGTCTGTCTCTCCCGTCGCACAGCACACAGGCCTGCATGAGTCCAGTGAAAAGTTTCAGGAAGCGGCTGTGCACTGGTCTTTACCGGAGGCGGGGTTTTCTCTTGTAAAACCGACACTTACTGTTTTAAAACAAGTCTGATATGGAGTAAAACTCCTGACTGTGTCTAGATCACTGTGTAAATTGAAGAGAGTGACACAGGCCGCACAAACCAGTAACCAAAAAACAGAGTCCTGGGGGAAAAGCACCTAATTAGTGGACACTAAAACACATTCAACTGGTGGACATTAAAAAATAACTCACCGATCACGAATCGGTTCTGCTCTAATACTTCAAAGTGACAGAAAACAGGGCAGCTTGTGGCTGAGTTTACCAGGCGTAGATGTTACTGATTGATTCTCATTATTAGAAATAAAAAGAAGTGTAGCTTAGCCTGCTGCTGCCATAAACACACTGCAAGTGTAACTGCAGTATTCTGGCATAATTTACAAGCACAAATGGTGAAAGAAATGTTATTGGCCATTATGAAATTATGGTATTATAACAAAGCTATAAAACTTACCAGTCAAGTAGAAATGATGCTAAATTGGCATCCGTGTGGAAATTTCTCTTCTCTCTCAGTTCCCTCTATCTGGTGAAAGCGGCACCAAAATAAATCCTTTGTTTTCTTTTTGCTTTTTTCTTCTTCTGCAAAAGTCTTTCCTTTCTTGCCCTTCTTTGTGGTGTACGTTGTCTCAGCTAATGCAGGAATCGGGGACCTGCTAGCCTGCGAGTCAGTCATATGGTGACATCTCCCAGCAGCTAACGCTAGCGCTAGCTTGGCACCTCAGCAGTCAGAGTAGTAGCCCAGAAGCACAGGCGCGTGTGCCCCTGACTTGGGCCTTCACTGATTGGTTAGTCAACACAAGACTTGTGTAGAAAACTTTAGAAAGGAATATCTCTGCCGCTGCAGCCTGTGCAGTGAGTCTGAGGTCAGAGGAGCCATTGACAACACCTCTCCACATTAAGATATGCTTTGGATCAAATTGCATATTGTCCCTTTAAGAACACAAACTTTATAAATGAAAAAATATTTATTGTCTTCATGCAGACAAAAACAATATGATCTTATTTTACAGTGTTTTTGTCAGAACTGAGGGAGGATACATGTATTTCTTCTTCCCCTTTATCACTGAGTTTCCTTCAGTTTGACTCATTTTTGTTGTTGTTTCACTGTATTTTGCTCCTCTTACTCTCAGATTTTAACACACACTTGTCATTTTGTGATGCAGTTTAGGGAGTGATTGGGAGTGCTTGGTTTGATGTAATAGTTCTCCCTGCTAACACATATACATCAGGATTATTGTCATGTAAGAATAATATCTTAGACTGAATGAGATAGAGGCATGAATTAAGATCATGAAGCTCTAATTTGCAGTTAAAACAGGCATGTTGTGTATTGTAGGTGCTGCTACATGATCAGCACATGATTCTGGTCTGATATTAGTTAGGAGGTCAGTCTCAGTGGGGACAGGGACTCTCAGCACTTCAGTTATTGTCTTCACAGTTATCAGCAGTGCTGCTGGTACAGACCTCAGCTTGTCAGTTTCGACAGAGAAACAGTGTGAGCTATTGTTGTCTGTTCATACCTGAGAGTAATCAGTTTGCAGTGTGGATTCTTCAGCATCTTCTCTCCTGAGGCTCCTGGATGATTGTAGCTCAGATCAAGCTCTCTCAGATGGAAGGGGTTGGATGTCAGAGCTGACGCCAGAAAACCACAGCCTTCCTCTGAGACCATACAGCCTGACAGACTGGAGATACACACAATTCTTGACTAAAAATCGATTCTCAATTCAATAAATAGAAAAAGAGGACACTGTTTCAATGCTCTGACTCTAGTGCTCTGTGTACCAAAGCATTCATCTGTGTTATTAGTCCACTCAGTTGCAACATGAAAACTAAACAGTTAACTTTCCTTAAAGTCCAGCTCAAATCACATTTAGTCATCCTTTTCTGTAGTCAAAAATAATGTTGAAAAATGTTTTGGTTTTTTTTTCAAAGGCAGAAAGAAAGGTCTTTGGGGAAATATCAGAGATGCCCCTTTATGTCTGGGTCAGCTGGGGTGGTGTGTCTATGTCTGATTGTATGGAAATACGTATATTTTTGTTTTTTTCTCCATGATGACACCCCATATCCCATATGTCAGATCCATGTCTGTGAAGATGGGGAACTTATTTCCATGCATCAAACACAGACACGCCACCCCAGCTGACCCAGACATACAGGGGCTTCTGATATTTATCCAAAGACCTTTCTTTCTGCCTTTGAAAAAAACATTTTGCATTACATTACATTTCATTTAGCAGACGCTTTTATTCAAAGCGACGTACATTTGAGACTGATACAACGATGCAATACAATGATGCAACATTATTTGTGCCGTATATACAGTGTATATATGTGTGTGTATATATATATATATATATATATATACACACATATATATATGAAGAACAATCTAAGCTGTAAAATCCTACAGATTTTTAATATTTTCAGTGACATTCATCTGTCCGTAAAGCAGCATTTAAATGGTCATCTACTAAACAAATAGTTGTCTCCTTATCTGAGAGTCTCCAGTGTACAGTGTGGACTCTCCAGTGCAGCAGAGAGCAGCACAGTAACTCACTGGTACAAACAAAGGAACTCAATCCTCCTCAACAGTCGAATGTGTAGCACCAAGGCAAAAACAGTGTCCCAAACACCAAATACATTATCATACTTCTTGTGAAGTTAAATATATCATGCAGACAAAACATAATACTTTAACATAAAGTTCAAATCAGACATGTGCCGTGATTGACAGGCTGCCACCTGAGACGGCACTGGAAGTTCTTTACCTGGAAAAGAAAAACATCCAGGATATAGAAAAGTGTTTTTACAGAGGCCCAAATCAATAGGAGGGTTGGGTTTACCACATTTGTAGTTTTATTATTGGGCGAGATACAGGCCAGAAAAATAATACACAACTTGGTTGAACATGGAAAGGGTCTCTAGCTCTTCCTCCTCCTTTTTTTTTTTTAACCAGCATTGCTTTTCCCAGCCTCTGTAGCTAATCTGGTAGTCTTCTCTCAGAATCTGGACTCAAATTAAAAAACACAATGGCCGGTGAATCAGTTCTTTATTGGCCCCTATTAAAGCAAATCATTCTTTTGCACAATTGTTTAATAGCATATTATTTGATGACTGGCATCAGGAATACTGATGTCTGTCTTCATTTGACCTCAAACAAGTCTCCACCCCTCCCACTCACAAAGTAGGCAATACACTTGATCTAATTTTCACTCGGAACTGCTCCACAGCAAATTTGACTGTCACCCCCCTACACCTGTCTGACCACTTCTTCATTCAATTCACAATCACTTTACCAGGAAATCCTCACGCTCCTCCACAAATGATCTCTTTCCGCTGCAACATCCGGTCCCTCACATCGTTTCAACTTTCCAATGAGGTATTGGCTACCCTATCTCCTAAAAATGAATTTTCCTCACTCACGGTCAATAAGGCTACAGACACTGCTCCTCACTAGCTACCTCTCTTAACAATCTCTGTCCCCTAACTTCCAAACCTGCTCGCATCACCCACCCTAGTCCATGGCTTACTGAAGTCATCAGAGAGCAAAGGGCAGAACTCAGAGCAGCGGAGAGAAAATGGCGTAAATCCAGAGAGTCCACTGACCTCAGTGACTATCAGGGTCTTCTTGCATCATTCTCCTCCAGTCTAAAAACTGCTAAGACAACATCAGAACAAGATCTGTGGCGCCACAAATGCAAGGAAAATGTTCTCTGCTTTTAATTCACTCCTTAATCCATCTCCTCCTCCGCCCTCCACTCTTCTCACTTCAGACATGTTCACCTCATTTTCCACTGACGAGGTCTCTGCCATCAGTAACCAGTTCACTGAGCCTGACCAACCCAGTCTACAGCTGCCCACTAACAGGGCCACACTGTCCTCATTCTCCCCTATGACCAAGGAGGAAGTCTCCAAAATTCTGCTGGACTCCCGTCCCACTACCTGTCCACTGGACCCAATACCATCCAACCTGCTTCAGAACATTTCCCCCACACTTTACTCCGCCGTCACACACATCATCAACTCTCACAAGCTCGAGTCACCCCTCTGCTCAAAAAACCTACACTCAACCCAGCTCAGGTTGAAAACTACAGACTGGTTTCACTCCTGCCCTTCCTGTCAAAAGTAGTTGAGCACACAGTCTTTAATCAAGTCTCTGAATTCCTCTCTGCCAACAACCTGTATGACCCAAATCACTGTGGCTTTTAACAGGGTCACTCTACCGAGACTGCACTACTGTCGGTTATGGAATCACTGCTCATCTAGAGCTCCTGGTCAGTACTCTGCCCTTTTGCTACTGGAACTGTCAGCTGCTTTTGATACAGTTAACCACCAACTCCTCCTCTCCACACTCACTGAGCTTGGTATCTCAGGATCTGCCCTCCGCTGGTTTATGTCTTACCTGTCAGGGAGATATTTTAGAGTATCTTGGAATGGAGAAATGTTCAAACTGCACAGCTTATCCATAGGGGTTCCCCAAGGGTCAGTGCTTGGTCCCCTTCTTTTCTCATTATACACCACCTCACATGGCGCAATCATCCACTCCCATGGTTTCTCATACCACTGCTATGCTGACGACACCCAGCTCTTCCTGTCATTCCCAGCGGAAGACCACACAGTCTCGGGTAGGATCTCTTCATGCCTTGCAGATATATCAGCATGGATGAAAGAACGCCTCCTTCAGCTTAACCTCTCTAAGACCGAGCTCCTTGTCATGCCAGCCAGTCCTTCCATACAACAAAACATCCAGCTAGAATCAACCCAACTCATGCCCACAAAATCTGCCCGGAACTTGGATGTCATGATTGATGACCAACTAACCTTTAAGGTTCACGTGGCCTCAGTCGCTCAATCATTTTGATTTGCCCTGTACAACATCTGGAAGATCAGACCCTACCTGTCTGAGCTTGCAGCACAACTCCTGGTACAGGCTCTCATAATATCATGCATCGACTACTGCAACTCCTTATTGGCAGGCCTCCCTGCATGTACACTTAAACCTCTGCAGATGATTCAGAATGTGGCAGTGCGTCTGATCTTCAATCAGCCCAAAACAGCACGTCACCCCACTATTGATATCCCTCCACTGGCTCCCAGTTGCCTGCATCAAATTCAAAGCCCTGACACTCGCTTACAAAACAGCAACTAAAATGGCTCCTGCCTACCTGAACTCCCTCATTCAGGTCTACACTCCCTCCCGACCACTACACTCTGCCAATGAAAGGCGCCTTGTACCACCACCACAACAGGGCCCTATCGTCCTATCGAGCCCAAACTTAAGCTTTATGACACTTACTCGCGTTGTTGTCTCCTGACTAGATCTACTAAATGAAAAATGTAAATGTAAATGTGATTTAATAATTCTGTTTACAGATCACGTGTTTCTATCTTTTGAGCAGTAAAAAAGGAAATATATTTGCCCAAGTTGAACTTAAAATGTTTTTTGTTTTAATATTTGCAAGTGCAAAGCTTTGTTAAAGAAAAATAATGCACTATATCTTGTGCTCCAGAACAATCAAGATTTCTGCCAGTGCATTTCCCATCGGGTCTGAGTTCAGCCCCCACCAGGCCCAACATTGGGGGTTTAAAAAGAAAAGTATTTTAAGATGTTTTCCAAACTAAAATGTGTTATACAAGGAGAGTAGCTCCTTTAAGGAATAGCTCAGTGTGCAGCGAGTGTACAGTTGAGAGAGAGAGAGAGAGAGAGAGAGAGAGAGAGAGAGAGAGAGAGAGAGAGAGAGAGAGAGAGAGAGAGATGTGTGCGTGACAGTGAGGCTGCAGTTACTGGAGCAACCAGCCTACTATCAGAGAGCAGGCTGAGCAGGCAGAGAGCGGGAGATTTTCTCCCGAAAACAAGAACCGAGACCAGGAGAGCCATGAGAGCAGCTGCTCGCTAACAGCTAAGTGTGTTTACAGCAGAGAGCAGGAGGGAGGACAGACATCTCACTTCACTACTTTGTGCTGCAGATGGTCACAGAGCAGACACTTTCAGTTTATAATTGTGGCATCCGTCGTTTGACTAATTATTGATTACACACTTAATATTTTACAAATTAGAGTTTTTTTATGTGATGAACTTGGGTGTGAAAATTAACTAAATTGGTTTTGTCTATAAAAAAAGCAAAATGACGGTGCAGGCAGTGGGACAAGTAATGTAATTGGTGTATGCACGAACACTGTGTTACACCGGTAACGCCTTTGCCAGATTCATTCATGAAACAACAACATTATCATTATTATTATTATAACAAAACTTAGGAGTTGGAGAAACGGGACTACGATGGAGATTTTTGATTGTATAGATTTTTTCTTCAACAAATTGGATAAATGTTTATGAGTTTTATCTCCCAAGTCTTTTTGAGGGTTAGTCTGTGTAAAGAGAGGAATGTATCACAACTACCGGTCAGGTTTCCAAATATTTTGCTCTGGTCTCTGAAGGATGAAGCCTAATGATTTTGGTGACTCCCTGACTTTTACTTGAACACCACCCTCAGGACAAAATTTCCACTTATTTACACACAAGAAACACAAAAACTGAATTAAGAGAATGCCATGAAACTAACAGCACATTCATGCTCCCCAGAGCACAAAGCCGTCCTCTGATTAATAAAGTTTTAGGGCCCTATTTTAACGATCTAAAGCGCACTGTCTGAAGAGCATGGTGCAAGTGCATTTAGGGTGTGTCCAAATCCACTTCTGCTATTTTAACGGCGGAAAAATGGTCGATGCGCCAGGCGCATGGTTCAAAGGGGTTGTCCATAGTCTCCTTATTGATCATGGGTGTGTTTTCGGCATAACATGCAATAAATAATCAGTGTCATCTCCCATTCCCTTTAAGAGGCAGGTGCGCTTGCACCTTGGCGGATTGCTATTATGACGGCTGATTTGCCAAGTAGTAAGAAGGAAGCTTCTCTGCAGAGGAAAGGAATCTGCTCGTGCACAAAGTGAGAGTGCACGATCCATAACGAGCACACTGGCCTCTGCTGCTCCTGAACCTTCCCGTGGCCCCAGACCACCAGTTTAATATCCTGTTCATTCATTTGTTGTAAATTTCTTTTCGTTTGTTTTTTGAAAAGTTTTATTTTTTAAATTACAGCTTTGGTTTCTTTAAAATTGTTTTGTTCAGTCATGGAGTATCAGGTCAAATCAGCAGGTTTTAATTGCTGAAAGTATGGAAGCTTGATCATTGTAATCGTAAAAATGTCAAAGAATATTTGTTAAATATTGTTAAAAAATTAAATCATTAATTTTAATCATGTAAAGAATCATTAACACAGTTTTCAGGACTTGATCAGCTCTCCAAGGTTCTGATCCTGCTGCTGGCAGCAGCTAGAAGCTGTGCAGATTTATGTCCTTTTTTAGTTTAATCATTGTTTTCAACTTATTTATTTCCTCATGTGTTCCTCATGTCATCATGTATGGATGCAGCAGGACAGAAGATCTGTGTCTGATCCGTTGTTGTCCATCTGTTTGAAGTGTATTGCCACGATTTGGTCAAATAATTAGACTATTTCATCTGTCATTACTAGTTAATTCTGATAAATATTATGAATAACCATTATGACATGTATTTTTAAAAATATGTTAATGTACACAATAATAATCCAGTGTTTCCCCTTTATTCATTCAGCACCGCCGCTGCAAAATTATGAACGCCGCTGCACTCGCACACTGTACAAGCAAAACACCCTTCGTTACTGTGGAATTTTTTTAGTCGTCCTCCCTCTCTTCATTCTTCAAAGGACATCTACGTGAAAGGTACAAGAGAAACGTGATGTGAACGCGAGCGGAGCAGAGGAAAAGTTTAGTTGTCAATATGGCAGTAAATGTACAGTACAGGCTGTGTGTCAGTTAATAAGTGCTGCAGCTCCTCAAGACAAAGAAAATACTCATCTATCGAGGGGGGTTAGCCCCGAAGTTAGCAGCAACGCGTTAGCTTAACTTGATCAGGCTCACTTAAGGTGGACTGACTTTCAAGGTGGACCAGCAATTCTCAATGTGTCAATCTCAGCCGCTCTTTAACAGAAAACGGAGAAATGTCTGGCTGATGAGTGTCTTGAGTTTTTCTGCATGAAATGTCCAAATCAACAGCCGCTTGTGGTTTGGACCAATTGTGGTGTTTGGTGTGGTGGTAACTGATGTCATTCAGGTGGAAGATGGACAAATCTCACCTACCAACAAAGCAAAACAATTCCCAAATGTTCCCAAATGTTTCTAAATGAGGTTTGATTCAGTTAGTCAGAAGAGTACAAGCTGATGTTGTTCAGACAGCAAAGATGGACAAAATCTACCTCAAACATAAACATGAAACTAGATTTTTATGTTGACGGATTTATTTTAATGGCATTATTGACTGATTTTATTTGGTGCTAATGTTGAAAGTTTATTTAATAAAGGTTATAAACGAAACTCAGGTACAGTATTTTTTTATTTTTATAGAACTTGGAGTCCATGCTTCTCATGTTCAGAAAATACATAAAACATTAGAACTGAAATATAGTTGTTTCTGTATTATGCAGGATGCTTTTTATCCAAGGAAGTCATTACATATGACTATTCAGTGGTAGTAGTTTTTTTTTAATTGCAATTTTTGCAAATTCCTGCAATTTTACCACCAAAAGAGCACATAAAACATCACAAAATGTATCATAATTTTTGAGAAAAGACGATGCAAAATCAAATATTTTTGGCCACAAAAATCACAAAAAAAACTGCAAAATCCTGGAGGGAGTGTGTAATGTAATTATGTGATAATGACTCACTTCAGTGTCTCCAGTCGGCAAAGAGACTCTGCCAAGAACTCAGACAGGTGTTGGACGCCGCGGTCTCGGAGGTAGTTTCTTGCCAGATCCAGAACCCTCAGGTGGGCGGGGTTTGACCTCAGACTGGAAGCCAGAGCAGCACAGCCGCTGTCAGTGATCCAACAACCAGCCAGTCTGTTTGGGGAAAATATAGGTGGTTAGATGGTTACATACAGTGCCAGACCCCTGTACATGCAAACCTGCCCACTGCCCTGACCCAGTGACTCCACATACAAACCAGTAAGTCATCTTTTCTGATCTGACCAATCAGTCAGTGCTGAAGTGTTTTAAAGTCATCCCTCTTTTGCAGCCAAACATAATGTCAATGCATTTTTTAAATGTTAGCAGTTTTTTATCATTAAAAAGAAGAAAGGTAATCTGATGGATTACCTGAGCTCTAGACAAACTGAGCGACCACAGACATACAGTTCATATAACTGCAGTACGGCCTGGTTCAGCAGCCGATCTGTGAAACTTCAAGTTCTAATTTAAATAAATGTCTGTTAAATCACTGTCTATCGCCGAATGAAGTAACACAATGGTGATTGAGCCTATGGCCTGCTGATGAAAGTTCTTGCATTTGCAATATTATGACTATTATGAACCGGGCGTTGGCGGCGACTTTCCCGCCATGTGTTCAAATCAGCGGAGCTGACGCAACAGACTTTCAAGGTGGACCAGAAATTCTCAGTGTGTCAATCTCAGCCGCTCTTTAACAGAAAACGGAGAAATGTCTGGCTGATGAGTGTCTTGAGTTTTTCATAACCCCCCCCCCCGCCGCTCCAAAGCAGTCAACCTAGGGGAAACACTGATAATCTTTCACATTGTTATTCTTTTATTTGCAATCTTTTGCATGTCTGTGTGCTGCTGTTCGTCCTGTGTGTGTAACAAGCAGCGTGTATGTTGTGCACCAGCCTGTGTAGGCGCATATTACTATAATGATAATGTGCCCTCAAAATAACAGTGAAACGCTGTGCCATTGACTTCACACCAGGTTTTTGTTGGTCAATAGTGCAATTGCTCTCTGCTGCCTCAAGATAGCAATGCGCCAACAATGTGCCTGACCACACCTCATTTTAGGACCAACACACCCATGGGCGCTCTGATGGGCGCAAGTGCATTTGCTATTTAAACAACGTGGGTGCTGGACGGGAAAATGACAACTGCGTCGATCTTAAACTAGCAAAGACACTTGCGTCACGCTTGGCACTGCTTTGTGCCGGGTGTAAGATATGGCCCATAGTGTGAACAAGATGGAAAAAAGATAAAAATGTGTGATAACAAGTCCCTCCAGGAAGTAATTGGGAGCAGTGATTTTGCTAAATTACAGCAACTTTTCTGCATGAAATGTCCAAATCAACAGCAGCTTGTGGTTTGGACCAATTGTGGTGTTTGGTGTGGTGGTAACTGATGTCATTCAGGTGGAAGCTGGACAAATCTCACCTGCCAACAAAACAAAAAACATTTCCCAAATGTTCCCAAATGTTTCTAAATGAGGTTTGATTCAGTTAGTCAGAAGAGTACAAGCTGATGTTGTTCAGACAGCAAAGATGGACAAAATCTACCTCAAACATAAACATGAAACTAGATTTTTATGTTGACGGATTTATTTTAATGGCATTATTGACTGATTTTATTTGGTGCTAATGTTGAAAGTTTATTTAATAAAGGTTATAAACGAAACTCAGGTACAGTATTTTTTTATTTTTATAGAACTTGGAGTCCATGCTTCTCATGTTCAGAAAATACATAAAACATTAGAACTGAAATATAGTTGTTTCTGTGATATGCAGGATGCTTTTTATCCAAGGAAGTCATTACATATGACTATTCAGTGGTGGTAGTTTTTTTTTTTTAATTGCAATTTTTTTGCAAATTCCTGCAATTTTACCACCAAAAGAGCACATAAAACATCACAAATTGTACCATAATTTTTGAGAAAAGATGATGCAAAATCAAATATTTTTGGCCACAAAAATCACAAAAAAAACTGCAAAATCCTGGAGGGAGTGTGTAATGTAATTATGTGATAATGACTCACTTCAGTGTCTCCAGTCGGCAAAGAGACTCTGCCAAGAACTCAGAAAGGAGTTGGACGCCGTGGTCTTGGAGGTCGTTTCTTGCCAGATCCAGAACCCTCAGGTGGGCGGGGTTTGACCTCAGACTTGAAGCCAGAGCAGCACAGCCGCTGTCAGTGATCCAACAACCAGCCAGTCTGTTTGGGGAAAATATAGGTGGTTAGATGGTTACATACAGTGCCAGACCCCTGTACATGCAAACCTGCCCACTGCCCTGACCCAGTGACTCCACATACAAACCAGTAAGTCATCTTTTCTGATCTGACCAATCAGTCAGTGCTGAAGTGTTTTAAAGTCATCCCTCTTTTGCAGCCAAACATAATGTCAATGCATTTTTTAAATGTTAGTAGTTTTTTATTATTAAAAAGAAGAACGGTCATCTGATGGATTACCTGAGCTCTAGACAAACTGAGCGACCACAGACATACAGTTCATATAACTGCAGTACGGCCTGGTTCAGCAGCCGATCTGTGAAACTTCAAGTTCTAATTTAAATAAATGTCTGTTAAGTCACTATCTATCACCGAATGAAGTAACACAATGGTGATTGAGCCTATGGCCTGCTGATGAAAGCTCTTGCATTTGCAATATTATAATTATTATGAACCGGGCGTTGGCGGCGACTTTCCCGCCATGTGTTCAAATCAGCGGAGCTGACGCAACAGACTTTCAAGGTGGACCAGAAATTCTCAGTGTGTCAATCTCAGCCGCTCTTTAACAGAAAACGGAGAAATGTCTGGCTGATGAGTGTCTTGAGTTTTTCATAACCCCCCCCCGCCGCTCCAAAGCAGTCAACCTAGGGGAAACACTGATAATCTTTCACATTGCTATTCTTTTATTTGCAATCTTTTGCATGTCTGTGTGCTGCTGTTCGTCCTGTGTGTGTAACATACAGAGTGTATGTTGTGCACCAGCCTGTGTAGTCGCATATTACTATAATGATAATGTGCCCTCAAAATAACAGTGAAACGCTGTGCCATTGACTTCACACCAGGTTTTTGTTGGTCAATAGTGCAATTGCTCTCTGCTGCCTCAAGATAGCAATGCGCCAACAATGTGCCTGACCACACCTCATTTTAGGACCAACACACCCATGGGCGCTCTGATGGGCGCAAGTGCATTTGCTATTTAAACAATGTGGGTGCTGGACGGGAAAATGACAACTGCGTCGATCTTAAACTAGCAAAGACACTTGCGTCACGCTTGGCACTGCTTTGTGCCGGGTGTAAGATATGGCCCATAGTGTGAACAAGATGGAAAAAAGATAAAAATGTGTGATAACAAGTCCCTCCAGGAAGTAATTGGGAGCAGTGATTTTGCTAAATTACAGCAACTTTTCTGCATGAAATGTCCAAATCAACAGCAGCTTGTGGTTTGGACCAATTGTGGTGTTTGGTGTGGTGGTAACTGATGTCATTCAGGTGGAAGATGGACAAATCTCACCTGCCAACAAAACAAAAAACATTTCCCAAATGTTTCCAAATGTTTCTAAATGAGGTTTGATTCAGTTAGTCAGAAGAGTACAAGCTGATGTTGTTCAGACAGCAAAGATGGACAAAATCTACCTCAAACATAAACATGAAACTAGATTTTTATGTTGACGGATTTATTTTAATGGCATTATTGACTGATTTTATTTGGTGCTAATGTTGAAAGTTTATTTAATAAAGGTTATAAACGAAACTCAGGTACAGTATTTTTTTATTTTTATAGAACTTGGAGTCCATGGTTCTCATGTTCATCAAATACATTAAACATTAGAACTGAAATATAGTTGTTTCTGTGATATGCAGGATGCTTTTTATCCAAGGAAGTCATTACATAAGACTATTCAGTGGTAGCAGTTTTTTTTAATTGCAATTTTTTGCAAATTCCTGCAATTTTACCACAAAAAGAGCACATAAAACATCACAAATTGTATCATAATTTTTGAGAAAAGACGATGCAAAATCAAATATTTTTGGCCACAAAAATCACAAAAAACTGCAAAATCCTGGAGGGAGTGTGTAATGTAATTATGTGATAATGACTCACTTCAGTGTCTCCAGTTGGCAAAGAGACTCTGCCAAGAACTCAGACAGGTGTTGGACGCCGCGGTCTCGGAGGTAGTTTCTTGCCAGATCCAGAACCCTCAGGTGGTCGTGGTTTAACCTCAGACTGGAAACCAGAGCAGCACAGCCGCTGTCAGTGATCTGACAACCAGCCAGTCTGTTGGGGGAAAATATAGGTGGTTAGATGGTTACATACAGTGCCAGACCCCTGTACATGCAAACCTGCCCACTGCCCTGACCCAGTGACTCCACATACAAACCAGTAAGTCATCTTTTCTGATCTGACCAATCAGTCAGTGCTGAAGTGTTTTAAAGTCATCCCTCTTTTGCAGCCAAACATAATGTCAATGCATTTTTTAAATGTTAGTAGTTTTTTATTATTAAAAAGAAGAAAGGTAATCTGATGGATTACCTGAGCTCTAGACTAACTGAGCGACCACAGACATACAGTTCATATAACTGCAGTACGGCCTGGTTCAGCAGCCGATCTGTGAAACTTCAAGTTCTAATTTAAATAAATGTCTGTTAAATCACTGTCTATCGCCGAATGAAGTAACACAATGGTGATTGAGCCTATGGCCTGCTGATGAAAGCTCTTGCATTTGCAGTATTATGATTATTATGAACTGGGTGTCAGTAGCGACTTTCCCGCCATGCGTTCAAATCAGCGGAGCTGACGCAACAGACTCACTCTGCATTGGCTTGTGTGTGAAGCAGTTTATCTTTTGAAAGCTTACTCTTATTGGCTTTTTACTGACAAAGCTTTTATTGCCTGTACAGTAAGTGTCTCTCCTGTGCTGCGCTGTGTACAGCACACACATGGACCCTCGCCACTCCTCACAGCAGAGGAGAGGAGACAAAGCAGCGCAGCCATAAATGACATTAAAATGCAGCATGAAATCTGTTTTACTTACATAAATTCTGAGCAGCATGGGACCAACCAGCGACTGCTAAAGACAGAGCTGATATCTATTAGCTTGGTGCTAGTGTTATGTTTCTTTTACATTATCATGTGTTTGAGATTTGTATGAAATTATGCATTTCTTCTGATTACAGTGACAGAAATCAGGAGTTTAATGATCCAAAGTCATTACTGCTGATTTAATGAGTGACTCCACACAAACAGCACTTCCACATCCAGACTGAGGTTGGACAGAAGCTACGTTCATGTACTTTCAAAGCCTGCGTCACACCCAATTTCACACTTTTGTTTTAAGACTGAAGAACTTCCACATTCACACAGACGACCTTCATCTGTTCACCACTTTCAGTAGCAGTAGAAATGTCTACACTTCTACTCTGAGACCACAGGGATGAGAGAGACACATAAATCAGCTGCTGCACTCATCTATATACTGTGCAGCACCTAAACTTTGGTGCCTGAATGTGCAAAGATCTTTTTACCTGAGTCTCTGGAGTTTGCAGTTGGGATTTTTGAGGCCATCAGAGAGAAGCTTTATTCCTGAATCCTGCAGTTGATTTCTGCTCAGCTCAAGCTCCTCCAGACCAGAAGACTTAAAGCTGAGAACTGATGAAATAAACTCACAGCATTTATCAGTGAGGTTACAGTCACCCAACCTGAAGTGACAAACAAAATGACTGTTAACATCTTGTAAACATTCTCCTCTGAGCATTTGGTATGTTGAAGCCAAATACTTACAAAGCTTTCTTTGATGCTTTGAGCACTGGCAGCAGCCTCCCCAGAACTTCATTTGACTTGTAGTATTTCTTCAGGTCAAACACATCGAGGTCTTCATTAGAAACAAGCAATATAAAGGCCAAAGCTGACCAATGTGCAGGTGAAATTTTACTAACATCTCCTGAGCTCTGGTACTTTTGGACTTGCTCTACTAGAGACTGGTCACCAAGTTCATTTAAACACTGGAAAAGATTGATGCTCTTGTCGGTATCGGACAGTTTCTTGATCTTCTCGTGAATGTAGGTGATTGTGTCCTGATTGTTCAATGGACTTCTTACATTAAATCCAAACCCCTTCTGAAGAAGGCTCTGATTCTTGTCCTGTGACAGACCAAGCAGGAAGCGCAGAAACAAGTCCCATTGTCCGTGATCACTGGCTAAAGCTGTATCCACTGCGTTCTTGTGGAGGAGGACGATGAGGATTTCTCCTTTCTCTGATCTCACTTTAACCTTTGACTGGCTGGGAAGCAGATTTTGTCCACTCTCTATGAAGGTCTCTAATACATACAGAGCTGCAAGAAACTCCTGTACACTTAAATGCACAAAAGAGTAAACCTCCTGTCTGTGAAGACCGTATTCTCTCCTTATGATCTGTGTACAAACTCCTGAGTAAACTGCAGCTTCTTTCAGATCAATTTGACACTCCTTCAGATCTTTTTCATAGAAGATTATGTTGCCCTTCTGTAGCTGTTCAAATGCCAGCTTTCCCAATTTCATGATCACATCTTTATCCCTTTCTTTTTTTCTTTCTTTGTCTGTTTCAACCTCCTGATAATCCTTCTCGTTTTTCCGTGTTGTTTGGATAATCAGGAAGTGTGTGTACATTTCAGTCACAGTCTTGGGTAACTCACTTTCATGAGTTCCTGTGAGGAGACTCTGGAGAGCTGTGGCTGAAATCCAACAGAACATTGGGATGTGGCACATGATGTACAGAGATCTCAACGGCCTTGACTGAAGATGATCGGAGATCTTTTGAGCCACATCCTGGTCACTGATTTTCTTTAGAAAGTACTCCTCCTTCTGCTCATCAGTAAAGCCTCGTACCTCGGTCACCCTGTCGAAGCACACGGAAGGAATCTTACTGGCTGCGGCCGGTCTACTTGTGATCCAGATCGAGGCTTTGTGAAGCAGTTTTCCTTCAATTAAGTTGGTCAGTAAGACGTCTACTGTTGTAGTTTTTTTAATGTCGCGGCACACCTCATTTTTCTCAAACAGAGGGAATTTTAATTCATCCAGGCCATCGAAGATGAACAAAACATTAGAACTCTTGTAGTCTGAAGGTTCCAAATCCTTCACTTCTTCAAAATAGTGACCTATTAAATCCATGAGACTATAATCTTTGTCTTTTATTAAATTCAAGTCTCTGAATGTGAATGGAAATATGAGCTGAAAGCTTTGGTTGGCTTTTCCAACAGCCCAGTCCTGAGTGAATTTCTGCACAGCAACAGATTTTCCAATGCCAGCAATTCCCTTCGTCAGAACTCTCTGAGGAGGGTTCTCTTCGTTTGGCAAAGTTTTCAAAATGTCATTGAGTTCGATTTTCTTCCCCTCACTCGCACACCTTCTACATTCTAATTCAACCACTTCATGTTCACTGTTAACCTCCCCACTGCCTCCCTCTGTGATGTACAGCTCTGTATAGAGTTTGTTTAAAGGAGTTGATGATCCATCTTCCTTTGTTACTTGTAACAGATTCTTTGTTGAATTTTCAAGGTAAGATTTTAGTTCATCTTGGCACCTTTGGATGTTTTCTGAAAGATAATAAAAATATAGTTACATGAATAACTTTTATTTGCTCATATTCTTCCAAGTTAGCAAATATGTATCTGTGCATGTGTGTGCTATTTTTCAGACCAACTCAAAACAAAAACCCAAGAACCAGATGTGAACCACACCGGGTCCAGACTTGAGAGTGCCTTGGCTTTGGCTCTGGTTAAAGGATAGGTTCAGGTGGGAATGGGTTTTGCTCACTACAACAATTCCTACTCGCCATACTGACCCTGAATTCTCTCTGAATGTGACTACACTGTAAGAAAAGAGGGTTAAAATCCAGTCTTTGTTGCAAAGTTCAGCTGACGCTAACATGATGCTTCAGCAGTCTTAGATAAATCGAATCTGTATCTTCTTAAGTCACAGTCTGTTTAGTACAAAATTCCCTCTTTTTATTCCCACTGAGTAAAGTTCTTCGCTGATCTGTGGCAAAGACATATATTTAGGTTGTGGTGTGCAAGTCTGTTGATGTCATCTGGCTTTTACTACTCAAGACGTGCTCAGAGTGATTTGTTTCTTTGCAGATTTGATAGCTGGATTATTTTTGCAGTCTACATTTTCAGACATTAATATTTTGCCCGCTCCAACTCTTTGAGAAAAATTTGAAATTGAAAAAATTAAAATCCAAAAGAGGGTCAAATCACAGACATCAATAGCTTGTTTTAACTGTTTTCTTTAGTTGTAAAATAGAAGAAATCACCACAGGTCACATTAACAGTTGGCAGCTAATTGTCACTTGTCTGCAGCTCCATCACTTCCTGTTTTACCTGCTGCCATACTGCTGGATGTATTTTCAGCGTCAATTGTGTCAACTCCACAACATCTTCATAACGCCTGGGACACACTGGATGCGTGAGCAGTGCGTGTGCATGTGTAGCTGAACTGCTGCGTCTCGCACGCTTGCAGCATCCACACTGGAAACGTGTCTGCTGCGGTGCTTCTGCCACTGGCAGCCCTATCTTTCTATCGTGTTTCCTGTCTATTTCCACTGAGAACCGCTCGCGTCACACAGAGAAAATAGGCAAGACCTCGAATCTCTAGATGAAGCGATGCAGCAGCCTCGTGTGACACACGTGTCTCACGTGTGCTGTGAGGCCGCTCTAACCTGTTAACATGGGCGCCAAAATGAAAAGCAAGAGGCTCCGTGACACGCACGGGCTGCTCACGCATCCAGTGTGTTCCAGGGGTAAGAATTTAATCTAATTATGTTTTACTGACAGAAGTAAATTGATTTTCTGTCATTTTGTTTAATATAGGTCATATTTGTAATGTAAACAGCACAGTACCTTTGGTTTTAGGAGAAACAACATTAGTCTCGTCTGTCCTGGCAGGAGCTTGGACTGAAACAGAAACATGCAACATCTCTTGAGAAAAGCAGAATAATTAAATGCATTATGCTGGTTATAATTTAGGCAACTGCATAATTTAACATATATGTAAGTATTTATTTGACTTATAAATTCAGGAGAAACATTTACCATATGTGTTGACAGTTAGATCCCCTTTAACATGAACACCGCGTAACTTAAGTTGGCTGGCAACACTTCCATTCTGGGCGCTGATTGTTGTGTTTCCTGCATCTCTCTGAGTTGTAGCTGAATGGGAACAGAAAAAATTATCAGGAAACACAAACCAGAACTCACTTTCCTTTCGTCAACAAGTGAACTGTGTAGTAGGGGTTTATCTTGGTAAAAATGTGATACATGGGATGGGACTGGCATATTTAAATTTAAATTGACCAGACAGCATTTTTTGAAATTTTGTTGACCTTCAGAAGCAAGAATGTTAAAAAAAACAAAAAAAAAGTTAAAAACCAAAAGGTGACCTCAGCAGAAAAAATGTTCACTTCCTGTCTCTGCAGCTCTGCTGCAAAATTAATTTGCACATCACTGCCAAACAGTTTGAAGTATCAAAACTCTGTTTATAGGAGTGGAGTCATCTTAAAGATGTTCTTTTCTCTTTCTTTTCTTTCATCTTTTCAGGAGTTTTTTTATTTGTGACAACTGCAGTAACATTTTTATGAAACACTGTAAGGCCCCTACAAGAGTCACCACCTTAACATGGTGGAGGGGTGTGTGTACCCCCATGTCCCTGGTAGCTGTGTTGTCTAGGCACTGCTCCTCGTCTCTCTTGATTCCTCATCTGTTTATCTTGTGTTTAATTGTTAAGCAGAAAGCTTATACATTTTATTATTGTCTTTACACTAAACAATAAATGGCAGTGCTTGTCTGACTACATCGGCAGTATGTTGATTCCCTTATTACGAGACGCCTGCAGGGTTGCAACAACGCAACAATGAAATTACACATGACGGTCTGGGAGACCGTTGCGGCGCCTGTAGGGGGTGCTAGAATGCTGGTGGTCCTAGTGTTAACTCCCCATGTGCCGTCACAGGCCCTGATTATCATTATCAAATGCTGCTCTCCTGGTGCTTCCTAAATCCAGACTTAAAAACAAAGGTGACAGAGTGTTTACCGTCAGTGGCCCCAGACTTTAGAACAACTTTCCAGAGGTGATTAGGAGGGCAAAGTCTTTATATATCTTTATAGTCTATCCATCCTGTGATCCTTCAATCTTACCTTTAACACACCATTAGTTTTATTGTTTAGTTTTTTTTACCATGTTTATGTTTTATTGCTTTATTTTATTTACTGTTGTATTGATGGTGCTATCGTTCTGTTTGTTGTTTTCACCCTGTAAAGCACCTTGTAAACCTTGTTTGGGAAAGGTGCTATACAAATAAAGTTTATCATTATTATTATATCTGTTTATTTTATGTGTGTGCAGAGTGAAAAAAAATTAAAAATGACTTTTTAAGCAGCCTTTAGCTGATTTCAACTGAAAAGAGTTGGCAACACTACTTGTTCATAATTAATAACAGACACATTACTACACAGATTCAGGGGCTGTAAGTAACATTATTACTGTTAAAACACGTGCTGCCTGTAGTGCTCATCAAGTTTTCTACCTCTGTAACTGGCTGACAATTCTACAAACTACAATTATATTAACATCATTACCATTTAGCAATGTTAAACTGTGGCAATAGTCAGCACTGACAGTAATTGTAGTAGTGGTAGGCACTAAGTGTGAAATGATGGAGATGGTATTGTGCTCAAGTCTGTTCTCCCTTCAAATAGTATGGTAATAAAATTGTATTTCCCATACACCACCTTGGGGTGAGGGCTTAGGTTATGGTTATGGTTAGACATATGACTGGTTGGGGTAAAGGATATGGTTGGGTGCAGGTTAATATAAAGAAAATTGTCAGGGCAACAGACTCCAACACAATACCTGTATTCAGTTTTTAAAAAGCAGAGAAAATCACTTGGAAAATCTTTTCCAAATGCCCGACATGATAGCTGACTGGATCTGACTAACAGTTAACGTTAGCTAACAAACTCAGTCAAACATAGCCAAGCTAAATGTAGCTAAGCAATGCTAAAATTTCCTGAGTTTACTAACCTATTTTTTTGCTGGAAGACATCTCAGTCCAGGTGTTATTGCATCAGAGACTCTCAATGGACCGCAATGACCTGCAAAGTGGGGGTCACGTGACTGATGGAGACAGCTGGAGGCATCAGTTGGCTGGTTTTCGGGAGCCTTACCAGCTTGTCTATTTTTACTGCAAAAGAAGCAAAACACAAGTGAGTAAAACTCTACAGCACAGAGAAAAACACGTTCAAGCTGTTAATCAACCTACTGCATTTCTACTTTTGTCTGTTTAGTTTTGACAAATTCTGATCATAACTCTGCAAAATATTTTTAAAAAGGTAAAAACGTCGACCATGAGAGAAACAAATTAAACACTTGCAGCAGTCGGCCTCCCAACTCCCAAAATTTGACATATTCATTATGACTTTTTTTAAATTAAATATCAGTAAAGTGTATCATAGACCCGTTAACAGAATGTAATGGCAATTTTCATTTTTCAATGTCCTTTCTTTTCATAGTTTTCCAGTTTGCCATTAATACACAGGTAGATTAGGTTAGAAGTGATCTGACACTGATTCAAAAACAGATTTTCCAGTCGGTTGGCTGCCAGTTAGTTTGTTGCTTTACTGGAGTATTTGTACAAGCCATGAACATACCAGGTTTTCTGTCCTGCCAGCTGTCCTGTGTGTCTGTTACCAGTCTGGTAAGAACTATATGTTCTTCCCTTGCCTGTGCCTACTGTTTCCTGTCACCTATGCCCCTAAATATACAACCCTGTGCATCTAATGACCGCCACCCAGTGTCCAAAACAATACAGCAAGTTATAGTTAAACAAATAACACGCTAACAATCAACATAAATGAGCTTAATCTTACATTAAAAATCATATTTTAGTAGGAATTTTCGTCGTGAATCCATTGATACAGGTTTGAAAGTGGTCAGACTTATAGTTTAGATGTCAGACGTCCCAGTTTGGCACAAAGTCCATGCCCAGAGATTTCCTCCCCATTGGTTTACATTGTAAAGTGTGATGTGGCACTACAACTTTCAGGGCTTACAAAATCTACACCGTTTGAGTTATTACAAAGTTTTTAGTAACTTTTGTTCAGCACAGTGTGATAAGTCATGTATTGAAGTTTGAAGCCGATACCATTAACGCCCCAGGAGGAGATAGCGTTTATTCAAGGTCCAAAATTGGCACAAAGTCATACTTGAATTGTGGACTTCCTGTTGGATTTAGGTCAGGGGTGTCAGTGTATGATTTGTAGGTCTTGATGAGACGAATAATTGAGGCTTGGTTTGATCTCTCTATGACATTCCTACGGGCCGTGGCGGCCGTTTTAGTGACATAGAAGGCGCTATAGAGCACGATTTATCAAATTTTTCAGCAGACCTGATGTGCGTGCCATGTTTGGTGAGTTTTTGAGCATGTTTAGGGGGTCAAATTTGGGTTTGAAGTGGCGGATTAATGAAGAAAGAAGAGAGACAGAAAGAAAGAAACAGTACAGATACAAGAGGGTCCCTTTGGGGCTCAGGCCCTAATAAAATCTCATGAATCAACATCTGCAAACACAGTCAGTGTGGCCTATAATATAACATTGTAGCTAATGGCTCACACAGTGATCAGTCTGTAGTAAACATGCTTGTGGATTAACTTGCTAGCAGTAGTGCTATTCGGTCATATGATCGTCCCCTTGCAGGTTGTAGCTGTCCATCCGGAGTCTCCGGTTATTAAGTATGTCATGAATTCTACACTCTATAACAGAGGTGGTGGGTGCGAAGGTTGCATTAACTACAAAGTCACAGTGGCCACATTTATAGGAAGTACAACAGGTTGAAAGAGGAAAAGTGATCCACAGATTCTTCCTGTTTTTAACAGTTTGACAGCCTTGTTTGCTGCAACAGAGACACTGATGAGTTCTCTACACTGAGACTCAACTAAATTAAAGAATTATGTGAATTTTAAAGACAGCAAATCATGATGCATTATTAAGTTTGAAAGTTGCTATGAAAATGAACGTGCCTTTAGATGATTATATTTGATGTCCCTTAACCCATATTTAAATTAAATATTCTTGTTAATGTTACCGGTGCCAGACTGAGGGGAAATCTGGACCGGCAGCAAAGGTTACACAGGCAAGGGTGCACTGCGTAGCCAATAAGAACAAAGTCTGTGGATTAATAAGGGAGAGAGCCAAAGTTAGCGTCTTGCTCCAGTCAGCGCTCAGTAAAAATTGAATACAACAGTATAAAACTGTACATATTTCTCAGTCACATCAGCTTTCTAAAACTCGCTGATTTAAAGTTCATGTTTAACGTTCACACCAAAACACATTACAGAAATAAAATAAATGTTGAAACCAAACTGACAAACAATATAAAACATTCTGTCTAAAGAAAAAAAGTTTCACACTAATTTAAAATATGACTTACATTCCTACATAAACAAGAATGGGCTTAACTAAAATATAATATATATAAAATATAACAGCTACAAAGATGATATTATCCAAAACACACATTTACTCAAATTACTAAAGTCACACATATTTTAACAGATACATTACAGTTACACTCATCCTATATTGATATAACGTACACAGAACCTTTCTGCAACATCACAGTAACACTCTCTTAAATTGCATCCACGTTTCCCTCACTTGCGTCTTCGTCCCTCACACCGAGGATGCAGGAGAGACGCAAGGAAACCACGCGAGGAGAGGAAACGACGAGACGTCCTCTCCTCTGAAGCGTCACATGAAGCGACGTCTGTTTCTGATGTGTCCTGCTCAGACGCACAGGAACCATTTCTACTCACAAAATGCGTTTATACTATTTATTGATTATTTGCATCTGTATTTTTTGATATTCTGATTGTGAATTCACTATTTAATAACCCAGAATATCATCAGCGTGTCAATTGAACACTGCAAAATGAAAATGATGTAACTCATATCAAACCTAACGCTCAGGAATTTTCAGCCTCACATGTGACTGAATGGAAATGACGATAAATGATGTAAAATATAAATGTGTTATTATGGATAAAGTTAAAGTCAGGAAGAGTCTGTCTGTCAGCAGGAAACAGTTTAATGGAGGAAATAACATCATGAAAAGAAAAATCTTTCTAATACATGAAGAAAGTTGTTTATGGTTCTTTTGTTGATCAGACCGACAATTAACAGATTTTTAACTAGATGATGAATCAGAAAACAAAACATAAAATTTAGGACTTATACACTTAAATTGAATCTATAATCTGTCTCCACTTGGGTATGACACTGCAGTGATGTATCAGATCAGTCAGATCAGCTACAGCGTCCAATCAATAACTGATATCCAATACAGGGGGCATGTTGCTGTTTGTTAGTAAAAGTTGGTAAAAGACTTCCGTGAAGGCGAAGAAAGATGGAATAAGAGACTTGAGACGTCCCGTTAGACTTGAACAACCTCTGAACACAACGGCGCGGCTACTTCCTGTTAACGAGCGACCAGAAGTGAAACTGTTTTGAATATAGCATTTCTCTTCACATTTAACTCACGACTGACTGGCTTATACTTTAAAACAATCTTTAAACACATTTTCGTATGTTACCATACGCAACTGTCTGTAACTTCCATTGACAAGACAGAAAACCGAAATTCACGGAAGTAAATGTTCTAGATGGCAGCGCCCACCAAGACACACAGCAACAAAAAAAACGTTCCAGATACATCTCAAAACCGTGTCACAATTTCACAGAACGATTTGTAATGCCTTCACATTAGATATTAAACAAAGCTAATAATAGAAAAGCAACTTTTAACATACCTGTAGATTAATAAGGGAGAGAGCCAAAGTTTGAATTTTGCTCCAACCAGTGGGCATTGAGCTCTTCAGGTGTCCACAGTGGCATTAGAGCGCCATCCTCTGACGTCTTTGAGTATTGACCTGATGTCAAAACTAGAAACAGAATTAGATTAGTTCAAATAATTACTGGGTGTCTGTTAACATAAAAAAACCTCAACATGTGGCATTTCCAACCCACTACATTATCTTCTTTGTATATATCAAACTTACTTTTCTCATTTTACATCAAATGATTTTTAAACAGTATTTTTAGGCAGGGCCCATACTTTTAAGTGTTGTATGAATACAGGCCTATTTTGTCCACTTTTTGTAGCCCTCACATGTTGCCGTCTTTAAATTCTGTTATTCAGACATTTGAACATTATTGGACAGAAAGACACATAAAGTTTATGTTATTCTTCTTTTCTAAAACATGTATAAATGTTGTTGAGTATGCAGACCTCACTCCTTTATACCCTGCAATTAAATGTTAATGCTGAATGTGTTTTTCTAATACTAAATGGTTGTGAAAAATGGACTCAAATCTATCTTTTCTCTGTTATTAATAACATCCAGCGTGTTGTGAGAACAGCACAGTACATCTATGGCATTGAGTTGCCATCACTAGAACATCTCACAGCACTCGCTGTGTGAGGAGGGCTAAGAACATCATAAATGACATTACACACCATCTGTTTAAGCTCCTCCCATCCGTTCACGCACAAATGGACTGAATAACAGCCTCTTCCCAAAAGCTGTGGCACTATTGAGCTCAGACATCTAATATGCTGCCATCACTGGGCATGTGCAATATTTATTTACTTATATGTCACTTTGAGCCACTGATTATGTTTAGTATTTCTATACCAACCACGTGTCATTCAACACTCCAATACTCCATCACTTTATATCTGTACATGAGACCTTTGCTGTACTTTTGAATTGTATGTAATGTATTTTAACCGTTAATCACATTTTATGCTTTATATTGCTTATATTTTGTACTAATATAATAATCTGCGAAGTAAATGTGTGTGAACCTCAAATTGAACCATTTGACGCTGACGCAATAGCAATTTAGCTGTGCTTGCATAATGACAATAAAGTTCTTGAATCTTGAATCTTGAATAAACATTGCCAAAAAAAAAAAAAAAAAGATACTGCAATACAGTGATGGGCCTGCATAGGCTGCAACAGGCCTGCATCACATCCTGAGAAGCCAGCAGTCATTTATCTAAACACACTCCAGACTCTGTTTTAAAGAGACAAAGTGCATTTAAATCTGCACTGCATGAAAGAGTCTAGTCCAACAAAGTGAAAGTGTGTGTATTTGTGCTCTTGGTCCTCGTATTTGCAGTAAGAGGACAACTGAAATAAGAGCTGCCTCCTGCCAGGACACAGCTCTGCTTTCATTCTCCAGTGGAGATGTGATCAGACAACCAACAAACATCTGAAACAAGATAAAATACATTTGACTGACTTTTTGAAGACTGCTGACAGCATGTTTTGACTGCAGTCAGAACGGTGGATTCCTGTTGCATCAAATCAGAAAAAATAGGAAGTTATTCTACAGCACTAGTTTCACTTGTGCAATAACAATCTGTTCATGTGTGAGTTTGAACACTAAAAACCCATTATGTTAAAATTTGACCCAGATATACTCAGAATTAACAGACCTGTTCACTGACTTTGTCACAGGTGGTCACAATTGTTTTAAAATTGTTTTCTTTATTCATATTTTCTTTCTTTTCTTTTATATTATATAGTATGATATGATATGATATGATATATGATATATGATATATGTTATTATGCAGAAGTAATAAGAGCGGCAGCAGCAGGTTGTTGATGTTAAGTCACTTCCTGTAGTTTCCTCTACAGCTGCGTTGCTGTATCGTATCGACCATGAATAATAATCAATACCGGATGATGATCGATCAGCTGTGACTGACAGCCGGCGGTGAGGAGGTGATTTCAGGGATTTCAGAGACTCGGTAAGAAAATCCACTAAAATGTGACTTGTGTGTGTGTGTGAAATGTTGTTCTGAGAAGAAACTGAAAGTAAAGACGCTCCTTTCCTCAGCGGGAACATCCCGACTTTCACTCTTTACACAGAAGCTGAAAGTCTACAAGTGTGAAATAAATCAACTGTAGTTGAAGTGATGAACGCAGTAAAACAGATTTCAGATGTTTGGTTCAGTTTGGATGATAGAAACAGCAGCAGCAGCAGCAGCAGCAGCGGGGATTCCCCTCAAACTCAAACATCTCAACAAACTGACTGTAATGTGTTTAATGTGTTTATTGACTGTTGATGGAGGTCATTATCATTACAGTCACATTTTAACGTGCGTGCGTGCGTGTGTGTGTGTGTGTGTGTGTGTGTGTGTGTGTGTGTGTGTGTGTGTATGTGTGCGTGTGTGTCAGCACGTGGCGCTGACATTTGAATTTATAACGCCTGATCGCGCGCGGTTATGATCTCATTTCATACATTTTTTCAACAATTTTATTTCCTTTTTTCTTTTAGTCGAGTGCAGCTTTGCTTTCAGAAGAGACATGAAGTCCAAGTTTCATTTTTTAAAAGGCGAATGTTATTTCCTGCATTTACAGTTTTTTATAAACCAATAAATCGATAAGAGCCCATTAGACGTATAGGGAAATTTGTTATTAAGCTTCTCAAATTAGATGTAAACAGTTGTATGATTTATGCTTTAACACTACTTTAAAAATGTTGCCATAGTTTCCTGATAGTTGATGATAGAAAGTTATATTTCCATCTTTACTACCAGCAGCTCTGTTCTGTCTGTCTGATCTGTGACTGATGATCATCTTCTAGAATATCAGCCGCATTGTTACTAAAACACACAGATTCACGAGGACTTTTTTGTAAAAACACGCAGAAGAGTTTGCATTATTTTTTAACCCTGAGTAATGTCTGCAGGTCATCCTGTTGAACTGCAGGTACAACTTCCACCAATCAGAGTGAAGGACAATAGATTATATGTAGCCTGAGAGGTGAAACTCGGGGCAAAATAAAAGTCACTCCATTCTTAAAGGGCAACTTCACAGTTTTTCAAGTGTGTCTTAAAACAACAGTCTGGAGCCCAAATGAACATTAAAGCTGTTTTTCTTGCTGTAATCATTCCTCCTGTTCATACTGACCATTAGAAGATCCCTTCATAATGACCTTACAATGGAAGTGATGGGGGACAAAATCCACAGTCCTCCTTCTGTACAAAAATGGATTTAAAAGTTTATCTGAAGCTAATATGAAGCTTCAGCGTCCAAATGAGTCAAATCAAGTAGATATCTTTCAACGTTACAGTCTTTTTAGTGCCAAAGTTCCTCTTTTTGTAACTATTCTTCCACCTGCAGCTCAACAGGGAAACACTGTCCGAGGAAACACAAAGAGGGAATTTGATGCTAAAAAGACTGTAAATGTGTCAGATATCACCTTGATATGACTAACTCAGACTGATGAAGCTGAATAGAAGCTTCACAGAGACTTTTAAATGACTGTGTGGACACACTGTGGATTTTGGCCTCCATCACTTCCATTGAAAGCACATTTGAAGGATCTTTTAATATCCAGTATGAACAGGAGGAACGATTACAGTGAGGAAAACCTCTTTCACTGCTCATATGGACACCTGACTGCTGGTTTATGACATAAATGAAAAATTATGAACCGTCCTTTAAGATTTGTAGCTGTGAGATCATAACTGAAGGTGACTCTCATCTGGATTTTGGCAGCTGGACGCCGTTGTTATAGAGTCTAGTGAGGATATACAATTGAAACTGTAATGCTACTTATATATATTTAAATGAAAAATCAAAGAAAAAATACCTTTATGTAATATTATTATAAACACTCACTGTCCAAACTTCATAATCCATAAATAAGGAGTTGGCAGGCAATGAGGTTTTTAAGGACTTTTCATTGGAGGGTCATTAAGTGGCGCAGTGGAAACACAGGCCTATATGTCTTATTTATTTATAACTCTGTCTGGGGTTGTAGCTGCAGGCAGATGTCATTTTCCCATTAATAAGTGATGGATAACAGTAACAGCTTATCTTATTACTCATTTGGCTAAAGATGACTCATACATGAATATTATGTTCTGTGTTGCACTTTGAGACTAGAGACGTACTTTGTTGTTATCTGCACTCAGCAGCAGCTTCATCCATGGCTGACTGGAAGTACTGTTGTTGTTGTCGTTGTTGTTGTTGGCATCAACACACCATTTCAGTTCTATTATATAAAGAACTTTACCGAGAGTTCTGCCTCTCAGGCTGATATCACTCACTGAGGACGTTAACATGTGAAACCCAAACAGAACCATTTGATTGGTTGAGCTTGTTGGAGCTGCACAAACTCTGACACGACTCTTATTAGTAGAGCTGCAACTAACAATTATTTTCATTATGGATTAATATGTTGATTATTTTCTCGATCAATCGATCAGTTGTTTGGTCTTAAAAATGTCAGAAAATGGTAAATAATGTTGATCAGTGTTTCCCAGAGACGACGTCTTCACATGTCTTGTTTTGTCCACAACACAAAGATATTCAGTTACTGTCATAGAGACTAAAGAAACCAGGAAATATTCAGATTTAAAAAAGCTGGAAGCAGAGAATTTGTACATTTGCTTCTTAAAAAAATGACGCAAAATGATTAATCGATTATCAAAACAGTTGGTGATTAACTTAATAGTTGGCAACTAATCAGCTTATCATTGCAGCTCTACTTTTTAGGCAAGAAAAGTTATTGTTCTATCTGCTTTTTATCATTTTTAAAAAGTTGCCATATTTCGATTTACAGACACAACAAATCAACATGATTAAGCACAATGACAGTGACAGATTGATCATAATTTGTCAGTCAGGTAGACACACATGCATCCAGTCATCATTTTAATTTAATTATAAAATGTCAATACAGAGTCATATGTTCTCATTTCACTAGTCTGGAGAGCAACGAGGGATCCAAACAATGGAAATTAAAATTAGCGAATCTCTCACCAAGTCTTTTAAATCACCTTTATCTGTTCGGTGTGGCCTCCTGCAGGCTCATGGCCACAGCAGACACAAAGACGGGAGGATCTGAGGAGTCCAGTTTGCAGTCTGAGGAGTCCTTGAGGAGGTCTGAGGAGTCCAGGATGAGGTCGACGGGCCCCGTGAGCTCCTGGGAGACGGAGCTGACCTCCATCCAGCACTGCCTGAAGTTTGTGTTGAAGCTGAAGGAGGAGTTTGTTTGTCCCGTCTGCAGAGGGGTCGTGCTCAACCCCCAGCAGAACTCCTGCGGACACATCTACTGCTTCCACTGCCTCCAAGGACTGCTGTATGGGCCAGTCCACCTTAAAATATACCTTTCAGTGACATAGACCACTTTAAAACACCCTCACAGTGACCCAGTCCACCTTAAAACATTCTCACAATGACCCAGACCACCTTAAAAATACACTTCATAATAATACAGACTGCCGTAAAACATATTTATGATGACACAATCCACCTTAAAACATACATGTGCTGAGAAAGTCCACCTTAAGTCACAATGACACATTCTACCTAAAAATATGCTTACACTGAGACATACCACCTTAAAACACATTTTAAGATGACAGTCCACTTTAAAACATACCTGGTTTGTAGTGAACAATGTCAAACTTGTGCTTCTTTGTGTGAAATCTGTGTGAGATGATGATGATAACTGAACTTCTGATGACTGTTACCATGGCAACTACACCAATTCAAACAGAGCAGGATCTCATTTCGCTGGTACCTGAGTTGTCTGAATCGTTATTCGTTATCGACCATCTTCCTCTCTCAGTCTGCGGTGTGTCTGCTTTGTGTTTCAGGGAGACTTCTTCACCGTCCAGCCCGGCGTGTCCGGTGGACGGACACGTGATCACTCCTGCTGAGGTCAGAAAACATGAACATTCACACCAACACACAGAAATACATTTAGACTTAACTGATAAGATGTGTTTTCACAGTTTAATCACTTAAAGATCTCACTGATCTGTCCTCAGGTGCCTCAAATCAGATTTACACTTTTACACAAGAAATAGCAAAAACTGTCATGAAATGTTGTGATGTCATTCCTCCAGAGCGTAAAATAAGACTATGAAATAATCATGTGCATAAAGTGTCAAATATAATACATTAGTGACATAAAAACAAACTAATAAAACTGTCAAATTATTTCACAAATAATTGGTTTATTTATATATTTTCACACAATTCATTCATGTTATTATGTCACATTATTGTTTAGTTCCTCTGACAGCAGATGAGGGTTAGCGTTAGGGTTAGGGGTTAGCGTTAGAGTTAGGGTTAGGGTTAGGGGTTAGCGTTAGGGTTAGGGGTTAGCGTTAGGGTTAGGGTTAGGGGTTAGGGTTAGGGTTAGGGTTAGGGAATAGCATTAGCGTTAGGGTTAGGGGTTAGGGTAAGGGTTAGGGTTAGGGGTTAGGGTTAGGGTTAGGGTTAGGGAATAGCATTAGCGTTAGGGTTAGGGGTTAGGGTTAGCGTTAGGGTTAGGGTTAGGGGTTAGGGTTAGGGTTAGGGGTTAGGGTTAGGGTTAGGGTTAGGGTTAGGGAATAGCGTTAGCGTTAGGGTTAGGGTGATCCACACTCAGCGTCACTGTAACAGCAGAGCCAGTGTGTGTTGAGTGAATAATGTAGCCAGAACTTCCTGTTTTTACACTGCTGCCATGTTGAGGAACAGACTTCTACACATCCAGATGTTAAAAATGAGAGCAGCTTATTGAAGTCACATTATTTTTGATTTAAACTGGATCTCAGGATTGTACTGTTTAGTTTTTATTTTTAAATGTCTTGTGTTTCTTTATGTTTCTTTGTCTTTTAACATCTTGAGACCATGTTGGAAATAAGTGTTTTCACTTTGGCATGTTAGTCTGTAATCAATAAATAAATTGTATCATTTATATCTGTATATACTAACAAAGAGTTTTGTCCCTGCAGGTTTTCCAGGACAACTGCTGCAAAAGAGAAATCTCCGGTTTAGAGGTTTACTGTACCAACTCCCCATCCTGCACCTCCGTCCTCACCTTACACCACCTGCAGGTAAACTTTATACTCCAGCAGCTCATGTCTGAAGGATTATTATAGACATATTTATCCTATATTTGAGCTCACTTGGTCACAGCAGACATTACAGGCAATTTAGTGACCAGTAAACATTTATTCCACAGACTGATTTGGGTGGATATAGTGTGTGTGGTCTACATTAAAACAAAAAGGAACAAAGGAATAAACCTACATGTTAATTATGTACAGTAGACATACTGCTGAGCTTCCAAATCCACAGTATTTAGGACTTTTCAAAACATTACCAAAAGAGGTCACAAGATGGCGTCTGTGATACATGAAATAGCTCTACAGGCTTCATATTAAAGGACAAGTTCCCAGTGTTCCCAGTGTATTAAACCAGCAGTCAGGTGTCCATATGAGCAGTGAAAGAGGTTTTCCTCGCTGTAATCATTCCTCCTGTTCATACTGGATATTAAAAGATCCTTCAAATGTGCTTTCAATGGAAGTGATGGAGGCCAAAATCCACAGTGTGTCCACACAGTCATTTAAAGTCTGTGTGAAGCTTCTATTCAGCTTCAGCAGTCTGAGTTACTCATATCAAGTGGATATCTGACACATTTACAGTCTTTTTAGCATCAAATTCCCTCTTTGTGTTTCCTCGGACAGTGTTTCCCTGTTGAGCTGCAGTGGAAGTATAGTAACAAAAAGAGGAACTTTGGCACTAAAAAGACTGTAACGTTGAAAGATATCTACTTGATTTGACTCATTTGGTCGCTGAAGCTTCATATTAGCTTCAGATAAACTTTTAAATCCATTTTTGCACAGAAGGAGGACTGTAGATTTTGTCCTCCATCACTTCCATTGTAAGGTCATTATGAAGGGATCTTCTAATGGTCAGTATGAACAGGAGGAATGATTACAGCAAGAAACACAGCTTTCATGTTCATTTGGGCTCCTGACTGTTGGTTTAACGACAGACTTGAAAAACTGTGAACTTGTCCTTCAGCAGCAGCCAAAGTCATTTAGACAGAATATCAAACTATATGTCACATTTTTTTCAACATCCATAAGTTTAACAACAGTAAACGGTGAATCAAGATGCATTAAGGTTATTATCCATGTTGTCTTATTCCACTAGTTCACTGAAATCTAAGTTGCGTGCCATCATTTAACTAGAGATGTTATGCTCTAAGCAGACGACTCGACACCGTGTCCACCTTTCAATGAAAAAGTATTGCAGCAAGATGTTTGTTGCAAAAATCACATGACCACCCCAAATAAGACCTCATTACGTCATACCCATATCAGAGAAACAAGGTGTCACAGTATTTAAAAACAGAGCTGTAGACTGTTTTAATAGTTTAGACTTCATTGAACTTAATATCAATAAAGACCACTTGGTGACGTTTTATTTTACAGCTTTTTAAATTTTATTTGCAGCTATTTAAGGGTTGACTTTTAGGACATTTTACAGAGAGGGGGTGCAATTTAGTACAAATTATATAAGAAAAATATGAAGAAGTGTTAAGGTGGTTTAGTTGGTAAGTTTCGAGTGTTTAGTTTTGTGTGTCAAACTACATGTTAGCATATTAGGTTGTTTCTTAAAAACTTTATATAAAGCACATTTCCTGTATACTAACAAATTACATAATGCTTTCAAAAAGGCATGTCTGATGATTAACAGTTAGCACAGCAGCTACTTTTAGGAAATTACTGAAAAAATCTAACATGCTGATATGAAGTTTGACACACACGCTAAGGAATTGTCAAGAGTCTCAGTAATTCAGTAATTTTTACTGAACTGCATCATTCTCAATCAATTAACTGCTAATTACTCAAAATATAGCGTTTCCAGAACATTATTTTAAAGGTCCCTTCATTTTATATTAAAATGTTTGTATTAAATCTGAATCTCCTCCAGGATCTTTCATCTGTTACAGTTTGTTTTTTCAGCAGCATCATTTCTCCTCCGCAGGAGCACCTGAGGTCGTGTCAGTATGAGCAGCTGCAGTGCTCCAATCCAGGCTGCAGCGCAACGCTACAGAGGAGAAACCTGCAGGAACACCTGAGCAACACCTGCCCTCACCGCATGGAGCCCTGCCCACACTGCAGGCAGCCGCAGCAGCTCAGCCTCATCCAGGTAACGTCACATCCAAACAGTCACAGCAGTACCAGGTGAGTCCAACAGAGTCTCTTCTGACCCAGTCAGAGGATGAACCGTTAGCCTGCTGTGCTTGTTTAGCTGTGAGGCTTCTGTTTGTGTATCTTTCACTATATGTGACTCCTTTTGTTTTCAAACATATTTGGCCAATAAAGCTTATTGGCCAAGTATGTTTTACTTGGCCAGTGTGTATGTATTTAATTCAATTTTATGAATAATGTAAAGTTTTAATGTCACAGATGATGATTGGCAACCATCAATACTAAAAAGTACAAATGATAGAGGGTTTCTGCAGCTTCACCAAGTTAAATATGAAACATTTTTAACACCAGTTTAGCACCATAAATGTCAGTTTATTTAAATTTATTTCACATTTTTGTCATTACTTCCTGGCAGTTTATAACAAGAATATAACTAATTAATCAGGACCTGGATGTGGATAAGCAGCAGAAAAGCAACAGATGAATGAATGACAGATTAACCAATTAAAAAATAACTTATTAATATAAGGTCAGATGTCTGGAATAATAGATTCGGGCTTTTCCAGCCAAGTTTTGCTAAAATCACATTAAAAACCATTTCATAACTAACATTAATGCCTGTCAGGCTGGAGAAAAATATTTAAGACCTTTGTGATTAAATTTAAGACTTAAATATCTTCTAATGCCTTTTTTGAGGAAAGCTAAATCAATGCTTTTTAAGACTTTTGAAGTCCTGCAGATTCACTGTGATAACACTAACGTCATTGTTATTTGTCACCAAACCAACGCAGCGAAGAAAGAAGCCAGAGACCAGATTTAGTTTACAGTCTCGTTGTAGTTTAAACTTTTATGACTTCTGGTTTTAGTAACACTGGCTCCATGTCAGTCTGTTGGTCCAACACTTTGACCCAGACTGAAATATCTCAACACCTATCAGGTGGATTGTCATAGAACTTTGTGCACACATTCATGTTCCTCTCAGGATAAACTGTAAGAACTTCGATCCTCTGACTTTTCATCTGGACGCCTCTAGTGTCATTTGGTCAAGATTTTAATTTTGTTCAATACTTATGAGGTTTATGAACAAACACCTACAGAACTAATGTCATTCCCATCAGCCTCAGCTGTAGTTTATTGAATTGAATTAATAAATTTAAGATTTCTCATTTACTGCTTGTCAATAAACATGTTCGGATGTTACTCTCAGTCTCGCTGCCCGTAAACCTACAGACATGACAGAGTGAGTGTGTGGCGTTTTCAGTAGAGCTGCAACAATATTCTAATCAGTTAATTTAATTAAGCACCAACTGTCAACTATTTTGACAATCAATTAATTGTCATTTTTTAAGAAGAAAATGTCCAAATTCTCTGATTCCAGCTTCTTAAATGTGAATATTTTATGGTTTCTTTAGTCTTTATGACAGTAAACTGAATAACTTTGTAGACAAAACAAGACATTTGAAGACGTCATCTGGAACATTTTTCACCATTTTCTGACATTTTGTGGATCAAACAACTTATCACTTAATGGAGACAATGTGTCCTGACTGTGTTCTGCAGGATCATGTGTGCAGCGTGTGTCCAGAGGTGGAGGTGAATTGTCCGAACAGCTGTTCCCAGAAGGTCCGCAGACACATGGTGAGCTTGTTACCTGATCATAAACATAACAAAGATCCACAGATTAGACCTTGGCTGTCCCTGCTGGCACATAGCGGAGCACATGTGAGTCTTCTCTGGTCCAGATTTAAATGTTTTACAGGTAAGACTTTCAGTTTGGGCTGAGAATCTGCTCCAGTTAGGAAACGCTCTTAACTTCTAAGATCAATCATTATTGAGAAACGAGGCCTTGAACCTGCTGAAAAACAGCATAAAATTAGATTACCAGTTATATTATTTCTTAAATTAGCCTTTTATCTACCTTTAAATGGAGAAATCATAAGCAGGTTTATCACAAACAGCCTGTCAGACGTCTGCAACTCACAAATAACAGACGTAGAAAATGCGTTAACGAGAGTTCATGTTGTATCTGTTTCTCTTCCAGCTGACAGAGCACAGAGAGTCGTGTCCTGAAGTTCTCATCGACTGCTCTTATAAGAAGTTCGGCTGCTCTGTGCAGGTCTGTTCATCTAGTGAAGGAGTAAAACACCACGGGGAGGAGGCAGAGCTCTCTGTGTTGCTGTAATAACATTATTACCTGACATCAGGTGTCGTTGTCGTGCAGGAAAAGAGAGGGAGAATGAAGCTTCATGAAGACGCTGCTGTCAGTCATCACATGCTGCTGGTTCTGAAGAGCAACACTAACCTGGAACAACAGGTACGTTTAATCTGACTCAGAACACATCTTCAAACAGGAGTCTGTAATTAGTGTTTTACATCATTACTGAGTGACCGAAGATGAACACAGACAGACAGTAACATGTCTGTTAGAAATCTCCATACTCACATACTTATTCAAAAGGTCTATTAAGATGTAAAAAGAAACTTACTGTATTTAGGATATACCACCATACAAGAGTTTAAAAAAGCTCTATTAGTCATGTCCAGATTAACCTCCTGACAGAGCTGATTTATCGTTTAAGTAATTTTCTCAGAAAAATACCAAAAAGTCTCTGGCAGCAGCTTCTCACATGTGTTCCATGATAGGATGGAATAACACAAGCTGTCCCTCAGTTTGATAAAACACAACTTTACAACAAATGAGATCAATAGAAACTAAAACTATTAAAGTCCTTCTTCAACATCAGGACCATAGGATGGAGGCGTTCACATGGGACTCATTGATCAGAATATGTAGAGCCAGATGATGTGAAGTAAACCTGGCTGGTAATCCAGCCTTGGTTAGCTTTGTGAATTTTGGTTTGTTGATATTTTAAAGCAACATCACAAAGAGTTTCTTTTTTTCCTCTTCACATAATAATATTTTTTATGTGATTATGACATATTTTTCTCGTTATTACTACACACTAAATATTAAATTTTTACAAGAAACTTTCCTTTTTATAACAAGGTATCTTTTATTTTGTTATATCACGCCACTTTCTCATTATTTCACAAATGCACCTCGTTAAAACAAGACAGATACGTTTACAAAAAGATCATCTCGACCCTTAAAGTCTGACTGGTTTACTTGGTTTGTTTGGATAAATACATACAAATACTCTTCATCATTCATCATGACCTCTCTGCAGCAATAACTGGTTTGCATATTATTATCATTTTAATTATTATATCTTTTTATTTGCCTTAGATTATTATTGTTATTTTATTTTTGTTTTGGTATCAGTTTGAATTTACACATCGTGGTATCTTTATTTTAGTCCTTGTTTATTGGGTTTTTCAGAGCAAAAAATTCACATTTTAAAACGGTTACAATCAAAATTGTTTTTATATAAACATAGAAAATTGTAAAGCATCATGTACAAGAGATAAAAATCAAACAGGTTCAAATACAAAAATCCCCATAGATGACTTGACCAGAAAAAAAGCAAACATCTAAACAAATCACACAAGGACAAAAAAGAAACAGAGAGAGAAATAAAAAAGAAAAACCCAACAGACAAACCTAACAAACTCTGACAAGACAGTTAACAAAACCCAAACCCGAACCCCACCGCCTGCCGCCACACCACCCAAAAAGCATCACAAAGATTGCAATATTTTTGACATGTTGCAAAAAGGGCCCCAAATCTTTACAAAGTTATTAGAAGTACCCTGTAGTGTAGCCTAAAATCTTCCAACTTAAAAAAGTAGAGGAATCTTTTATTGCATTGTGGTATCTTTTGTCTGTAAACATTTTCCCTCCGTCTCTCTGTGTATTTCAAGTCTCTACAGTCTGTCTCTAGTTTTATTTCATGCTTGGGATGAAACAAGTCAAAGTATCATCCATCCTTTATTTATACCTGCTCACCATGTGCAGGGTCTGTTTCAGCTCGGTACACCTGGACAGGTTGGCAGTCAGTCACAGGCCAGACACATATAGAAGTACTGAATGGGAATGAGACACATTATTGTGATTCTATGAAAATAAACCTTCACGTAGTACAAATTTCATTTTTGCTAATAATCACAGATATTTCTGATAAACCAAGTGACAGACGTGTTTTACCTCAGACTGTTCTCTCCTGGCTCAGATGGATGTTCTCCAGGAGGAGGCGCTGCTGAGGCAGCAGGACGTCCAGACGGACACGTTACTGCTGGCTGGGCTGCAGAAGAAAATCAGACCTCTGCTTCAACAGAGCAACAACCACGAACACATCGTCTCCACAGCTCAGGTCAGTACAAGTTTCATCCTTACTGTCACTTTTCTTACTGTCTCTGATCAACTCTATTTATTTACATAATCACAAAACCAGAAGTCATTGATTCAGGATCTGCAGGCCTCAGTGTCAGAGCAGCATGAATAAACATGTCACCTCTCCGTCTGCCGGTATGATCAGAGGACTCTGAGCAAGCACGAGGACGTCCTGTCCACCGTCCAGCTGGAAATCCAGCAGGAGTCTCGAGGACTCGGTTCTGGTCTGGAGTTAGAGCAGCTCAGAAGCTCTCTGGATGCTGTGATCCAGGAAGTGTCGTCAGCTGAGGCCCTCAGAGAGCACCTGGGTAACGAAACCTGCATCTTTACATCTATAAACCTGCTTCAGACTTACATTCAGCTGCAGGAGTGAAGGTTACTGTTTTTCTTCTGGACAAGATGATCAGTAAATACACTTCAACACTGATGTTTTCTTCTTTCAGGAACTTTGGAGGAGAATCTGAAGCGTCACTCAGGTCTCCTGGATGTCCATGCCGCTCAGCTCAGCCGTAACATGCAGCACCTGCAGGAGCTCGAGGCGACGTCCTACGACGGCAAACTGATCTGGAAGATCCAGGATTTTAGGAAAAAGCAGGAAGCTGAGGCCAAAGGTCAGTCACCGTGCCTGAGCAGCGTGCCATTCCACACCGGGCGCTGTGGCTACAAAATGGCCGTCAAAGCTTATCTGAACGGGGATGGCGAAGGCAGAGGGACTCACCTGTCCCTTTACGTTGTGCTGATGCCGGGAGACTTCGACGCTCTGCTGCCGTGGCCTTTCAAACAAACCGTGTGTCTGTCTGTTCTGGATCAAAGCGGTGCCGGAAACCATCGCAGTCTCAGCTTCAGACCCGACCCAACATCCAAAAGCTTCCAACGACCCGCCGCCGACGGCAACGTCGCTGTCGGGTTTTCATGCTTCATCCCCCTCAACAAGCTAGAAACTCCTCAAAATGCTGCGTACGTCATCGACGACACAATGTTCGTCAAAGTGAAGGTGGATATGGCAGGTTTAGATCAACTGTAAGCTTTCTCCCATCACTTGTAGGATTTTAATTTTACTTTGGCACCGCACAGACTGCTCCAGTTTTCAATGAGACTGTTTTCAGCAAAATATGCAATCAGATTAATGTGAAAGATGCTTTAAAACATTGTGGCTTTTAGCTTCAGGATCAACTCAGGGATTATTCGTCTTTGTTCCTTTGGTACGAGGTCATGATGTAAAGTTAAAGTTACAAAGACAAAACTGTTCTCCTTCCTCTTTGGTATCATTCACACTGTATGCTGTTGTTGCAGCTCTGCACTGAAGCTATTTGATGAAATATTTAAACCACAGACTTCATGTTTTACAGCTGCATCAGTCCATAAGATGGAAATATTCCACACACATTTACCCAAAATTCATCCTGACGGATTTGTTGTGTTTGGAGTCTTTGAGATCTTGTACGTTTGTACAAACAGCATGAGTTCATAAAGGTGGAGTCACACATGGGTTCAGTCTGTAGCAGTGACACTGACATGGAAGGATTACTGATTGTCTGCTTTGACAAATTCAATAATAATATGAACAGAAATGTTTTTAAGCTATTACAAATGATGTAGCGTGTCTTAAAACAACAGTCAGGAGCCCAAATGAACAGTGAAACCTGTTTTTCTTGCTGTAATCATTCCTCCTTACTGCACTTACAATGGAAGTGATGGAGGACAAAATCCACAGTCCTCCTTCTGTGCAAAAATGTATTTAAAAGTTTATCTGAAGCTAATATGAAGCTTCAGCGTCCAAATAAGTCAAATGAAGTAGATATCTTTCAACGTTACAGTCTTTTTAGTCCCTCTTTTTGTTACTATACTTCCACCGCAGCTCAACAGGGAAACACAAAGAGGGAATTTGATGCTAAAAAGACTGTAAATGTGTCAGATATCCACATGATATGACTAACTCAGACTGCTGAAGCCTCATATAAGCTTCACAGAGACTTTCAAATGCATTTCATATGGGCACCTGACTGTTGTTGAAAGAAACACCTGAAAAATTGTGAACCTGTCCTTTAAGGTCAAAAAGGTGTAGACTGTTTTAATTTAAATGGTTTTTAAAGGGGCTGTAGTGTCAGTGTGCAGGTCTGGGTAGGTTTGGTCCAACTACAAAACAACAAGATAATCAAAAGTTAATTTCCGTCAATATGCACAGAGCAAAACTTCAGTCAGTGGAAAGAATAAAAACATGATTTTGACAGAGCGCCTGTAAGAACTGATCAATTAAATTTGGTTAAAGTAAACAAGATAAAAGAGCAGAATTATTAACATTGGTTTATTGTGTTATTTCATTAATAATCTTGTTACCTCATTAGACCTGTTCCCACAAAATATGTGATTTCACTCAAGTATAACAGTAGAAAGATGCTTGGACACCCTCTAAATTCTGTTTTGAGCATTGATACTGCTAATTTACGGTGACTATAATCAATATCATGGACATAATCCACAGTCTTATCTATCAGTGTGTAATGTGTTGGTCGTGGCTTGTAGTGATGGACCTACAGAGAATTATCAGAATGATAATATTGCTCCATAACTGCTGGATGTGGAAATAAGCAACTGTTGGCTAACAAGTTCAACATGTCAACATAAAATCTGCTGATGTGTCAGAGTTGTGCTCACTACTTGTTTTTCATGAAACTAGCAGACAAAACATCAGTTAATGCAGGTTTAAACAAAGAATCAGGATGCATCTAATGATTTATTGATAAACTAACTAAAAATAGAAAATAAACTCCTGTAACTTTCTCTCAGCAGTGTATTTAATGTCCAGTTCAGTCTCTCAGTGTCACTCAGGTGGTGTTTGCTGTTCAGATGTTTGATCACAGCACTTTCAGCGTCTTCAGTTTGTACCGTTCGTCCTTCTGGAGCTCAGACAGCAGCCTCAGACCTGATTCTCCTAGATGACTCTTGTTCAGCTCCAGCTCTCTGAGGTGAGAAGGGTTGGACCTCAGAGCCGAGGCCAGAGACACACAGCTGCTCTCTGTGCACTCTGATAACCTGAGAGACAAACACATTGTTTTAACACCACAGTAACAGAAATCATAACTTGCTTTCAGGCTGTCAGGTGTCTGCTGGAATCATGTATGTGGAAACCTAATTTAATGGCTAGGCTGACTACAAACACACTGTAGAACATGGAGGAGGATGTAGGCACAGCTTGGTTCCTTTGCTAAGCTGCTGCGTCCACATAGAGACAATAATTGACTGTAATATTCTGAAGATTCTATATTTTGATTATTTACTTTATGCTTTGAAATATATTATTTTCTTCATTGGAGACCATTTATCTGCCATTTCTACAGTGAAATCTTTATTCATTTGACCCGTCATGCTCTGTAGTGTTTAACATGATTTCAAAAGACCATAATGTCTTAGTGACCTCACCTCTTTAACTCACATTATTAACTTGGTGTTTTGGTCCTCAGACCATCAGGTAAAAACTTTTTCCCAAAATCACATATAATAACAATATTATAATAGCTTTCATATTAACTTTATTTATATTGCACTTTTCAAAAACAGGGTTACAAAGTGCTGTACCTACATAAAATAGAGTACATGACACAATGCAATATATATATATATATATATATATATATATATATATATATAGTTTGACGTCAGAGTAAACTAAACTTATAAATTACATTCATTAATTTTCAGAGCTGGCTCCCAGTAAAGAAAGAATTACAGACAATTGTTTTAACTTTGATGTAAAAAATAAAAAACAAAAAACATCTGAGAAGTGTCACCTGAGTATCTCCAGTCTACACTGGTGATTGCTCAGCCAATCAGAGAGCAGCTCCACTCCCTGGTCCATCAGCCGGTTGTAGCTGAGGTCGAGATCTCTGAGAGCAGAGGAGCCTCTGAGTGCAGAGGTTAAAGACTGGCAGCCGCCTGCCGTTAATGTGCAGCATCTCAGGCTGGAACGAGACATTTAAAAAGAGTTTTCAGTTTCTGTGGACGTGTCTGAAAGATTCCCTCATGAAACAAAAATATTATTCAAAAGTTTGCAGTTTGAGAAACGGGACTACAATGGAGATAACAGCAGATTTTTTTCATTTTTATAGATTTTTTCTTCACCAAATTAGATAAATGTTTATGAGTTTTATCTCCCAAGTTTTTTTGAGAGTTAGTCTGTGTGAACACAGACTTCTCCGAAGGGTGAAGCCTAATGATTTTGGTGACTCCATGACTTTTACTTGAGCACCACCCTCAGGAATTTAAAAAAAAAAAAAGATTAAAAAAAAAAGTGATAACCAGTCCCTCAAGGAAATTGTGATTTTGAGATTGCAAGTTCAAAAAATATTTACAAGATTTTTTTAAATTTATTTTTCCGATTGTCAATTTTGCTAAATTACAGCAATTTTTCTGCATGAAACGTCCAAATCAACAGCCGCTTGTGATTTGGACCAATCGTGGTGTTTGGTGTGGTGGTAACTGATGTCATTCAGGTGGAAGATGGACAAATCTCACCCGCCAACAAAACAAAAAACATTTCCCAAATGTTTCCAAATGTTTCTAAATGAGGTTTGATTCAGTTAGTCAGAGGAGTACAAGCTGATGTTGTTCAGACAGCAAAGATGGACAAAATCTACCTCAAACATAAACATGAAACTAGATTTTTATGTTGACGGATTTATTTTAATGGCATTATTGACTGATTTTATTTGGTGCTAATGTTGAAAGTTTATTTAATAAAGGTTATGAAATGAAACTCAGGTACAGTATTTTTTTTATTTTTATATAACTTGGAGTCCATGGTTCTCATGTTCAGAAAATACATAAAACATTAGAACTGAAATATAGTTGCTTCTGTGATATGCAGGATGTTTTTTATCCAAGGAAGTCATTACATATGACTATTCAGTGGTAGTAGTTTTTTTAAAAATCGCATTATTTTCCTTTGCTTACAATTTTTCCAAATTCATGCAATTTTACAACAAAAAGAGCACATAAAACATCACAAATTGTACCATAATTTTTGAGAAAAGACGATGCAAAATCAAATATTTTTGGCGACAAAATCACAAAAAACTGCAAAATCCTGGCGGGAGTGTGTAATGTAATTATGTGATAATGACTCACTTCAGTGTCTCCAGTCGGCAAAGAGACTCTGCCAAGAACTCAGAAAGGAGTTGGACGCCGTGGTCTCGGAGGTCATTTCTTGCCAGATCCAGAACCCTCAGGTGGGCGGGGTTTGACCTCAGACTGGAAGCCAGAGCAGCACAGCCGCTGTCTGTGATTCGACAACCAGCCAGTCTGTTGGGGAAAATATAGGTGGTTAGATGGTTACATACAGTGCCAGACCCCTGTACATGCAAACCTGCCCACTGCCCTGACCCAGTGACTCCACATACAAACCAGTAAGTCATCATTTCTGATCTGACCAATCAGTCAGTGCTGAGGTGTTTTAAAGTCATCCTTGTTTTGCAGCCAAACATAATGTCAATGCATTTTTTCAATGTTAGCAGTTTTTTATTATTAAAAAGAAGGAAGGTCATCTGATGGATTACCTGAGCTCTACACTAACTGAGCGACCACAGACATACAGTTCATATAACTGCAGTACGGCCTGGTTCAGCAGCCGATCTGTGAAACTTCAAGTTTTAATTTAAATAATTGTCTGTTGAATCACTATCTATTGCCGAATGAAGTAACAAAATGGTGATTGAGCCTTTGGCCTGCTGATGAAAGCTCTTGCATTTGCAATATTATGATTATTATGAACCGGGCGTTGGCGGAGACTTTCCCGCCATGCATTCAAATCAGTGGAGCTGACGCAACAGACTCACTCTGCATTGGCTTGTGTGTGAAGCGGCTTATCTTTTAAAAGCTTACTCTTATCGGCTTTTTACTGGCAAGGCTTTTATTGCCTGTACAGTAAGTGTCTCTCCTGTGCTGCGCTGTGTACAACACACACGCGGAGGGCTGAGCCCCGCCCCTCGCCACTCCTCACAGCAGAGGAGAGGAGACAAAGCAGTGCAGCCATAAATGACATTAAAACAATCATCTCTGCTGCCTTTTGCTCTCATTTATAGTTGCGCTCTATCCTCTCCTCTCCACTCAACCCGTGTTTCAGCGCAGACTCCTTGTGTGTGTGTGCTGCACACACAGCAGAGAAGAGGACACTGAACCAGATACCAGGAAGTACTTGAGTTGATGGCAACTACATTTGTTACGTTACTGTGAGTGCAATAAAAGCTTTGCGAGTAAAAAGCCAATAACAGTCATTTATTAATGTTATCTACGCAAAAGAACAACACACCTGCAATTACCACTTATCACCATATGGTGCTGCAAATGTCTTCTGACCCCTTGCATGTTTTAAACTGAGAATACAAAATTCTGCCCTCCGAAAGAGTCCCTCAGTTTAAACTTTTATACATCAGTCTATCAAGCTGCTTAACCAAGATGATTGTACTGTTAACTGAGATCTGAATCCAGAGATATGATGTGATATGATTGATTGTTATGACTGTTAGATTTGTTATGTCAGGCTGTAAAAACTTTCATATGTATAATTGTATGTTTGATCTGTGTGTCAATCTCTTAATTAGAACTGCGTAGTGAATGAATTTCACTGTAAGCCAACAATAAAGTCATATCGTTTCATATATTCACGCTGAGTTTTGTCTTTGAGGACTGTCTCACCTCAGTGTTTCCATTTTGCAGTTTGGATCCTTCAGCAGAGACGCGAGCTCCATCACTCCAGCATCTTCCAGTATGTTCGCTCCAAGATCCAACTCCCTCAGCTTGGATGGGTTTGAAGCCAAAGCTGAGGCCAGAGCTGCTGCACACTCCTTTTGTAGGTTTGTGTTGAAAAGCCTTTACAAAAAATAAAATAAAAATGTCAGTCTCCTTATTCAAAGTCCCAGATGTTGTTTAGTTTTATTCACTCAACACTGTGTGTGGTCCCTGTCAATGCTAACTCCATCGATGGTTGGGCAGGGGTTCTACCTCCATGATGTGGTGTTTCCTGCTGCTTCTCTTCACCTGCCTCTAAGGAGCTCCATGCAGGTGTAACAAACAGGAAGTTTACACTTTCCTTCTAAAATTCCATGCACCTACATGCAGGACCAACCATAGGAGTCCCTTTTGGTGCAACAAGAACAATCATTCTCAAAAGCTTTCAGCCTGTGAATGTCTGACCAAGCATTCATATACATATACATAAACATTTATATGCCACTAAATTGTATTCCCAATTACATTTTACAGGCACTGTAATGCTTTGGCAAGTTGCAAAAATTTTGATGCTGAACATACAAGTGACATGTTCACAGACAACCTAGTTCTTCTGATCTTGCAGCACAATATCAGCTAGTAGAAACTACAGCAGTGTCCGTAGTTGTGTTCATACGCTGGCAGCATTTGGTTAGAGTCAGAGAAAGATCATAGTCCTTGTTAAATACAGAAAAAGGCCATCAGGGACTGAAGGTCAACATGTTTATGAACATTGTAGTGAAACCACAATCTTTCACTAACCTGAACCAAAGTGCTTTTGTTGTCTAAACCTGAACACACACAGGACTCAGGATGTGAATCCGGATCTCAGCTGTCAGAGTCCTGCATCTTGTAGCCCCCCATCCATCCTGACCTCCTCCCTCCCACTGATATATAAAATGTAGCTTCATTCATTCCACGAAACCTTACTGTGCACTTCATCCAGGCAGAGATTATGTTTGATAATGGAACGTAATTACAAATATTCAGTAGTATATTAAAGTAATTTGTAGGAGACGGGGTCGCAGAAATGACACCACAGGTCTCTTGCTGCAGGAAACTAAACATTTTCAGTGGCTGCATAACAAAAACTAGAAGATTTGATTGTTCCTTCAGTTTAATGTTTAGCATAGTGTAGAACTTTATAATGTTAAATACACAAAAAGAGAAAATTGATATATAAGGTGCCATCTCTTTGTGTCAAGTACAGAGATAAGCCAGGATGTGTTTAGCTTAGCTAGTTTAGCTTAGCACAAAGCCGAGAAGCAAGGGGAAACTGCTAGCCTAGCTCCATCGAAACTAAAGAAGAGTAAGTCTTCTAAGAACTCCAAACCTATCTTATTTACACTTTATATCTTGTTAGCTAACAGGCTAGTCAGCAGTCCATCCTGCAGCCAGCTGGGGTTAGTTGACAGTAGAGTTAGAACAGAGATCAAATCTGACAAACCCACTATCAGTTCAGGACAAATTCAGGTCAACAAATAGCTGCAACAGCTTAGAGCTGGGTGCTGCATTTCTTCCACTATTGAAAGGCTAGCAGTTTCTCTCAGTTTTTATACTAAACTAGGCTACATGTCATGGACCTATCTCTGTATTCAACACAGAAAGGAAATTGATAGTCAAAGTCAAATAGTGATTGTGATCTTATCATCTGACTCTGGGCAAAACAGTAAGACAGAGAATTTCCTAAAATGCTGAATTGTCATTAAACCTTTACGCTGAATGAATTTGAAGACTGGTTTGAGTCTCACCTTTGCAAAAGCTTACCATAGTCTCTCCAGCTGGCAGTCAGGATGCTTCAGAAAGCCACAGAGCTGAGCAACTGCCTGTCCTCCAAAACTGTTCTTGCTCAGATCCAGGTTTTTCAGGTGAGAAGGGTTTGAGCTGAGAGCCAAAGCCAGAGATTTGCATCCGTCCTCTGTAATGCCACACGCACATAACCTGCAGACAGGATAAAATAGGTGGCACTCAGATGTGCTGTGGATATTCATGGTTCCGTCACTTTGGTGACCCACTGGTGTTCCTTTGCAACATTAGAGCAAAATGTTTAAAAAAAGATGTTAAAAAAACACATGAAGTCCAGTCTGAGCGTTCTAACAGTAGTCGCACGGCCAGAGATCAGATATGAATTAGATCTAGGACCAAATATGCAAGCGGCCCAGATCTGATATGAAAACATCTAATTTGGTTTGTTCACGCTTCTGTGAAAAAAATCAGATCTGAGTCACTTGGAGGCAAAAAAATTAGGTAAAAGGATTTGGGCCTTTTCAGCATGTATTGTGAACGTAGCTTAAGAGTAGAATAATCATCAGGATGTTGTTAACATTTTACCTCAGTGTTTCCAAAGAGCATTTGTTGAGAACTTCTGAAAGCACTTTCAGTCCTCCACTATGAAACTTATTGTAGCTGAGATCCAGTTCTTTCAGGTGGGAGGAGTTGGAAGACAGACCAGTTGCCAAAGATTGACATCCTTTTGTTGTGATGCTACAGTCTTTCAAACTACACAAAAAGAAACAATATAAGTGTTATAGTTGCCTAACACCAGTGCCACATTTTTGTCAGTTCCGAACTTTTTTGCAACTGGAGGAAGATATATTATTTGGTCATCATGGTCATGTGGTAATGGAGAACTGAATATAAACAATAAAGCAGAACTGTAGAGAACAGTACACATAGTTTAACTAAAAAGAAGCCCCAGATGAATCAAGAAAGAAGAATTTAATTCAAAGAACAAAGCTCTTCAGATTGGTACTTTTTCCACCTGAACATCTAGCTATAGACAATTAAAACCACTGAAAATGTTTATAGTTTTTGGTACCAAATGCAATTAAAATACTGAAGGCATTGCCTGGTTAAGCTTCCTTCATAAGCAAAATTTTCCATCAACCCTCTTTGTTTTTTAATGTTGTTTTAATACCCCTTTTATATTTCTTTCTCCAGTAAACAAGATGTAATACAGCCTGTCAATTAAAGGTACAGCAGTTGGTGGAGTAGATGGAAGGTGGACTTTTTCTCTTTATCTTTTCTCTCTCTTGTTGTAGCTAGACTAACAGCATCCATTGCTTCAAGTCTTTGTGCTAAACTAGACATAACAACTCTTGGGCTGAGGAGAGGATTTTAGTTTAAAACCTGTTTGAATATGGAAAATGTACATGATCACCACTAGATATGAGATATGAGATATTTGAGGGGAAACATCTATTGTATTTTCACAGCAATAGATACTGCATCTACTCATTGAAAGAAAAGAGAATTATTCCCACTTTGAGTGTCCCACAGCCCTTATTACTTGTACTGTATTATAAATCCCTCAACATACAGATGAATTGGGGTTATAGGCAGAAGTAAAAAAGCTGCTCCAGCTCAATGTGGTGGCTCCTCACTTGTAAACCAGCATATAACACTGTAAGGTACATACAGGATTTCACTTTTTTCCAGGAGATCCTGTAGAAGCAGTTATATGATGAAAATATATTCATCATATGTCATTAAAGCTTATCTAAAATACTTTTCAGTAAAATGCTAACAACTGCAGTTGAGATGTCTTTTCTGTTTCGTGCTGTTAGCAGATGCTAACAATGAACCTCAACTTTTAAAAAAAAAGGAAAGTTTAAGCCTAATGTCAGACTCAGACTACACAACATTTTTGTCTGATAAGACTTTACAGTGTCAAATTAGGCATCTATAGTGTTTACATAAATGTTAACATAAAGTCTTGCTGTGACCTGGCTGAGAAACATGAGAGACTACACATTGTTACCCAACCAATCATAGTCTTTCAGAACCTGTATGATGTCATCGGAAAGAGGTGCCAAGAACTGACTTCCAGGACCAAGAAGGTAAACAAACAGTGCATATGGTAGCAGTGTATATGGTCTGAAACAGTGTACATGGTGTGTGTGTAATCTGGCTGTTGCCATAGCACCACAAATCTTTCCTCAGAGTTTCAACTCGCAGCATGAACTGCATCAACATGACTCCTCTTTTGCTTTGGTATGTTTATAGTTGTGTGCAAAAGAGTGTTCTGTGCATCTATTGGTCAACATCACAGAACACGTTGTTGAAGTTGTCCAACAGGAATTACCTCAGCTTTTGGAGAGAGAAGGTAAAAAAATTCTGACGTCTTTTCATTGGGACGTCGTGAAGCATCCCAGATGCGGCTTTGGTTGTTGTCCACTGTGATACAGTAAGCCGGATGAAACAGTTGTTGCACTGGGTCGAGCTATTATCAGGCTGATATCATGTAGTCTGAACCTGGCTTTGCTCCATGAAATATGTTTTACTTAAATAAATTCTGAGTGGCATGGGACCAACCAGCAACTGCTAAAAACGGAGCTGATATCTATTAGCTTGGTGCTAGTGTTATGTTTCTTTTACATTATCATGTGTTTGAGATTTGTATGAAATTATGCATTTCTTCTGATTACAGTGACAGAAATCAGGAGTTTGATGATTCAAAGTAATTCCTGCTGATTTAATGAGTGACTCCACACAAACAGCACTTTCACATCCAGACTGAGGTCGGACAGAAGCTACGTTCATGTACTTTCAAGGTCTGTGTCACACCCAATTTCACACTTTTGTTTTAAGACTGAAGAACTTCCACATTCACACAGATGACCTTCATCTGTCTACCACTTTCACTAGCAGTAGAAATGTCTACACTTCTACTCTGAGACCACAGGGATGAGAGAGACACATAAATCAGCTGCTGCATTCATCTATATACTGTGCAGCACCTAAACTTTGGTGCCTGGATGTGCAAAGATCGTTTTACCTGAGTCTCTGGAGTTTGCAGTTAGGATTTTTGAGGCCATCAGAGAGAAGCTTTATTCCTGAATCCTGCAGTTGATTACTGCTCAGGTCTAGCTCCTCCAGACTAGAAGACTTAAAGCTGAGAACTGATGAAATAAACTCACAGCATCTATCAGTGAGGTTACAGTCACCTAACCTGGAGTGAAAAACAAAATGACTGTTAACATCTTGTAAACATTCTCCTCTAAGCATTTGGGTATGTTGAAGCCAAATACTTACAAAGCTTTCTTTGATGCTTTGAGCACTGGCAGCATCCTCTCCAGAACTTCATTTGACTTGTAGTATTTCTTCAGGTCAAACACATCCAGGTCTTCATTAGAAACAAGCAATATAAAGGCCAAAGCTGACCAATGTGCAGGTGAAATTTTACTAACATCTCCTGAGCTCTGGTACTTTTGGACTTGCTCTACTAGAGACTGGTCACCAAGTTCATTTAAACACTGGAAAAGATTGATGCTCTTGTCGGTATAGGACAGTTTCTTGATCTTCTCGTGAATGTAGGTGATTGTCTCCTGGTTGTTCAATGGACTTCTTACATTAAATCCAAACCCCTTCTGAAGAAGGCTCTGATTCTTGTCCTGTGACAGACCAAGCAGGAAGCGCAGAAACAAGTCCCATTGTCCGTGATCACTGGCTAAAGCCATATCCACTGCGTTCTTGTGGAGGAGGACGATAAGGCTTTCTCCTTTCTCTGATCTCACTTTAACCTTTGACTGGCTGGGAAGCAGATTTTGTCCACTCTCTATGAAGGTCTCCAATACATACAGAGCTGCAAGAAACTCCTGCACACTTAAATGTACAAAAGAGTAAACCTCCTGTCTGTGAAGACCTGATTCTCTCCTTATGATCTGTGTACAAACTCCTGAGTAAACTGCAGCTTCTTTCAGATCAATTTGGCACTCCTTCAGATCTTTTTCATAGAAGATTATGTTGCCCTTCTGTAGCTGTTCAAATGCCAGCTTTCCCAATTTCATGATCACATCTTTATCCCTTTCTTTTTTTCTTTCTTTGTCTGTTTCAACCTCCTGATAATCCTTCTCGTTTTTCCGTGTTGTTTGGATAATCAGGAAGTGTGTGTACATTTCAGTCACAGTCTTGGGTAACTCACTTTCATGAGTTCCTGTGAGGAGACTCTGGAGAGCTGTGGCTGAAATCAAACAGAACATTGGGATGTGGCACATGATGTACAGAGTTCTCATCGGCTTTGACTGAAGATGATCGGAGATCTTTTGAGCCACATCCTGGTCACTGATTTTCTTTCGAAAGTACTCCTCCTTCTGCTCATCATTAAAGCCTTGTACCTCGGTCACCCTGTCGATGCACTCAGGAGGAATCTTACTGGCTGCGGCCGGTCTACTTGTGATCCAGATCGAGGCTTTGTGAAGCAGTTTTCCTGCAATTAAGTTGGTCAGTAAGACATCTACTGTTGTAGTTTTTGTAACGCTGCGGCACATCTCATTTTTCTCAAAGTTCAGAGGGAATTTGCCTTCATCCAGGCCATCGAAGATGAACAAAACACTAGAACTCTTGTAGTCTGAAGGTTCCAAATCCTTCACTTCTTCAAAATAGTGACCTATTAAATCCATGAGACTATAATCTTTGTCTTTTATTAAATTCAAGTCTCTGAATGTGAATGGAAATATGAGCTGAAAGCTTTGGTTGGCTTTTCCAACAGCCCAGTCCTGAGTGAATTTCTGCACAGCAACAGATTTTCCAATGCCAGCAATTCCCTTCGTCAGAACTCTCTGAGGAGGGTTCTCTTCGTTTGGCAAAGTTTTCAAAATGTCATTGAGTTGGATTTTCTTCTCCTCACTCACACACCTTCTACATTCTAATTCAACCACTTCATGTTCACTGTTAACCTCCCCACTGCCTCCCTCTGTGATGTACAGCTCTGTATAGAGTTTGTTTAAAGGAGTTGATGATCCATCTTCCTTTGTTACTTGTAACAGATTCTTTGTTGAATTTTCAAGGTAAGATTTTAGTTCATCTTGGCACCTTTGGATGTTTTCTGAAAGATAATAAAAATATAGTTACATGAAAATTTATTTACTCATATTCTTCCAAGTTAGCAAATATGTATCTGTGCATGTGTGTGCTATTTTTCAGACCAACTCAAAACAAAAACCCAAGAACCAGATGTGAACCACACCGGGTCCAGACTTGAGAGTGCCTTGGATTTGGATCTGGTTAAAGGATAGGATCAGGTTTTTTCAAGTCTATCTTAATACAATATTGATGCGTCATTATGTATGTGGGAATGGGTTTTGCTCATTGCAACAATTCCTACTCGCCATACTGACCCTTAATTCTCTCTGAATGTTACTACAGTGTAAGAAAAGGGGATTCAAATCCACAGCCCTTGTTCCAAAGTTCAGCTTATGCCAATATGATGCTTCAGCAGTCTTAGATAAATCGAATCGGTATCTTCTAAAGTCACAGTCTGTTTAGTACAAAATTCCCTCTTTGTGTACCCACTGAGTAAAGTTCTTCGCTGATCTGTGGTGGAGACATAAATTTAGGTTGTGGTGTGCAAGTCTGTTGATGTTCTCTGGCTTTTACTACTCAAAACATGCTCAGAGTGATTTGTTTATTTGCAGATTTGATAGCTGGATTATTTTTGCAGTCTACATTTTTAGACATTAATATTTTGACCGCTCCAACTCTTTGAGTGTTTTGCGGTCAATCTCCAGCTGTTCTTGTCCTCAAGACCACCTTGACTTGCTCCTGCCTCTGTGCCTGACATAGAATATCGTTAGCATCTGTGTTTATCTGATGTGTTGTGAAAAAAACAAGCAATGGGAAAATACATTGGGATCTTCTTCGAGAGGTCCTGAAAGGACAAAAGTGCAAGATGAATTTTTGATTGAACCCAAAAGGACTCCAGAATGATGCTTTCTGGTTGAACAAATGATAATCAAATATAAAAAATAAATCTGACTCATTTAGGATCAATATACCAACAAGAGTGCCCTCATGCGGGTAGGCTATTGAGATTAAGATTTATGAGATTTAATCAGAAATCAAAACATTATGTGAAGTACAAGATGGATGTTTGACAGGGAAGACAAGAAAATAGGTGATGGTCATGGAAACGCCTGTCAAATCAGAAATATGATGAAATCTGAAGGAGAGCCTTGTGTCTTTTGTGTCTACAACTCTATACTTGAATTTTTCATTTGAAGAACTGAGAGATTTCATGACAGGAAACATGCAGTAAAGTGATTTTCTGTAATTTTACCTTTGGTTTTGGGAGAAACGACATTAGTCTCGTCTGTCCTGGCAGGAGCTTGGACTGAAACAGAAACATGCAACATCTCTTGAGAAAAGCAAAATAATTAAAGGTATTATGGTGGTTATATTTTAGGCAACTGTATAGTGAAATTTATATGTAAGTATTTATTTGACTTATAAATTCAGGAGAAACATTTACCATATGTGTTGTTAACATTGACAGTTAGATCCCTTTCAACATGAACATCGCTTAACTGAGGTTGGCTGACAACACATCCATTCTGGGCGCTGATTGTTGTGCTTCCTGTGTCTTTCTGAGTTGTAGCTGAATGGGAAGAGACAAAATTATCAGGAAACAGGAACCAGAACTCAATTTCCTTTCGTCAACACCTGGACTGTGTAGCAGGAGTTCAGATATTATGTTTTGTTAGAGCTCATCTAGGAAAGACCTAAAAGATCGTGAGCAAAGAAATCTTGGTAAAAATTTGGTATATGGGACTGACACATTTAAATTGAAATTTACCAGACAGCATTTGTTGAACAGTTGTTGACCCTCAGAAGCAAGAATGTAAAAATGTTAAAAAAAAAAACATGTTAAAAACCAAAAGGTGACCTCAGTAGAAAAACTGTTCACTCCCTGTCTCTGCATTTTTGCTGCAAAATCAATTAATTGCTAAAATTAGCAATATTAAATTAAAATAAATGAGTTTTGAAGTATCAAAACTCTGTTTATAGGAGTGAAGTCATCTTAAAGATGTCTAATTTCTTTTCTTTTCTTTCAGGAGTTTTTTGTCTGTACAACTGCAATAACATTTTTAAGAAATACTGTAAGGCCCATACAAGAATCACCACCTTAACATGGTGGAGGGGTTTGTGTACCCCCATGACCCTGGTAGCTGCGTTGTCAGGGGCAACAGCTACATATACATCTTTTCTGTTTGCAAAGACCAAATTAGTGGGAGGACCAGGGGTCCATGTACCCTCCATCCAAAGCTGTGTTCAACTTGTTTGATAACAGGATAAACAAACATACAATGCATTGTGTGCCTGATCACAAAAATCAAATGCCTGTCCTATTGATTTTCTCTATACATACATATATACATGCACATATATATATATATATAACAAATATAGAGTTATATGCAGTGATCTCCCTCGCATGTTAATGGCAGGTGTAAACAGGGCCTTAGTAACAAAGAGAAGGAGGACTCCTGTTAAGGACCATCTGTGTTCACAAAATATACCTGCTGTTGTACACTTATGACATTAATAATAATCATCAACAAACCAGCTGTACAGATATTCAAAAAACACGTTTTATCTACTTTCTTATTGTTGTTTTTTAATGTTTGTATCTTGCTGTATATTATTGTTGGGTATTTTATTCAATTTAACTGCTGTATAAAGCTTTTTTTTATGATTGTCAACCAATAGAATCATCAGGCACCACACAGAACAGACAGCAAAGCCCTTTTCAATCAAACTAATTTTTTAAACAGAGGTGAAGAAACATCTGTCTGACAGTCTCAACAAACACTGAACACTAAAGCTTCAGAAACTTAAGGTAAAGAAGTGTATTGCTGAACTACTGTATGTGACTGCATTAGACTGCGTTCATGTTATTGTGTCCATCTCCTGTACAGTATCTAACCTGCAGGTGTAAAGAAATGGAGCAAGATCAAAGAACAGACTATGTAAGCTTTTAAACTGTCTGCTAGCTTTGGATCTGAAGAGGAAATGGACTTTTGCGCTGCTCAAACTGCTACAGAAGAGGAAACTCTAAACTGCCGACTAACCACAGAGGAAACCTGCTGCTGAGTCACAGTTTGTGTTTTGTTCACTTTTAAACCTTTCAGAGTTGACACAATTTTTATCAGAAGTCATGACAGCTGACTGGTAAATGAGAAGGCTGTTTGGACCAAGCAGGTTTGACTTGAGCTAATCTTATTTGAAAGTCAGTAGATTCTTATCTGGCTGATCAGTTTTTGTTGTGAAGACAGCGTCACAATGCCCGTTTGTAACTTGATGTATGTGCAGAGTTTTTTTTTCACATTCATCTGCTGAAGGAGGAAAGTTTATCTGTGCTCAGCTTAAATCTCAGTTTAACACCTGGACATACCTGCAGGATTTGTGAAATCACAACTAGTTTGGAGCCAATTGTGGTCCAGTATGCAACTTACACAAGTGTGATGTGGAAACTTGAAGCCTCCAGTGCACAAACACTAAGAATGGACTTTACAGTGAAGCACGAGACATCTGGTGTCCGGCAGGAAAATTTTTTAGAAATTAACAATATTTACAGATTCACAGATTCTGGATTTTTACTTCTTCTTTTACTACGAACTGCCTTTGTGGTTTCAAAAATTAGAACATTTTATAATAATATATAATTACTGTCACTCAGACTGTTAACTGGAACAGTTAACACTGGAACAAGAGAGATCACATTTTAACTTCTTTGCATTGGGTTCTCGTATATGTTGTACTCTTATGTGCCCATATGAAGATGCACTCAACCTCAGATCTTGCAACAAAACTCTGCTCGCAGTCCCCAATCTCATCTTAAAACTTGCATGTGAAAACATTTGAAGACATTTCTGAATTAATTGGTCTTTACGTGCCATGTCACTTTTAACTTCTACTTTGTGTCATACCAATCATTCTTACTATAGATATTTTTTTTGTTTTCTTTTGTTGTTGCTGTTTTGCTGTTAAGCACTTGGTAACACCATCTTGAAAAGTGTTATACAAACAAATTTATTTCTGAACATCAACTGCAAACTCAGAATGTTTTAGATCTTTTTTCATCCCACACTCATCACAGTAACACTCAGTGTACGGCTGAGCAGTTTGTACATCAGGGTGTCAGGTTTCCACTCAACTAGCCAAACAGGTTGGGTCAAATCACCTGTGTTACAGTTACTAATTATAGTCTGACGCACTGTTTTCTCCTGCCTTCAGGCAGACATGTTCAGTCATATTCATGGCTACAACAATCAAAACAAAAGAAAGAACTCTTACTGTGTCTGTTTCCCTTGTGTCTGTTTTGAAGCTGAAGTTCTCATAAAGAAATTAGTAACACTTAACAAGGAATGTTAAAGCCATTTTCTTACCACATTGTGGTGTTGCTGGAACCTCAGCCGGAGGAGTAGGAATCTGGTTTCCCATTCTGCATTCTTTCACCCAACTCCTCTGACTTCAGAGGTAAAGAAGAAACACTGCACAGAGAACAAAACACATTAAATGAAATTTCATTTTATATCAAAAAGCCTCTCCCTGGATTTGCATACTTACTTTCAGCCTAGTTGTTGTTGAGAGGGAAAAAAGCAAGGCTGAATGAAAGTCAAACCGAAGTTACTTCCTCCTCTTTTCATTTCCCCAGTGGCCCAGACTTTCATATGATCACGTGAGATAGCAGGAAATGATTCAGCTTTGTGTTTACATACATTATTACTCATTAGACTCTCACGTCAGTATGGAGACACCTGCCTCTGACTTGCATGCAGTTCACAGTTTTTTTCAGTTGCTTTGGCTTAATTCTCAAATGACAGTTGAAGTCATCAATCCTGAAATCCTTCACATTTTGTTACTTGTTCACAACAGAAAGAACATTTCTCATTTATTATTAACTTCTGCAAATGTTTCAGCACATTTAGGCAAATGACTAAGTACAATCGTCTACAATTTGAACAATTATTGGTTGTATATGTCTTTGTGATCAAAATAGATTACGTTTCTTCTCAGTTGAATAGTTTTACTTTAAATATGTTAGAATTCTTTCACTGTGTAAATCATTACATGCAGAATAGTCCATATAACTGTCAAAATCTGCTGAGCCCATGTTTCATAAATTGCGTTAATATGGAGAGTTAAGTGTGCTAAATGTATAAATCCGTTGTCAAAACACATTTATAGAGACAGGATTACCACAATTTGTGAACATGGAGGAGCCTGCTCAGATCATTGACCACAAAATCAAATGTCTTTGCTTGCTGCAATGGATGCTGCTTGTGATGACATAACAGCAGAAGCATGCAGAGGATGGTTGTGTCATACAAAACAATTCTTCCACCGTTGCATTGCAAGAGAGAGCATTAGATGTGAGGTTGAATTTGTGGCCAAACAAACAGGAGTGACAGAATGTCCCATGATTCCCAGCAATGTAACTTCATTTTGTTACTGTACAACTGAATACTGTATAGTAGGCCTATGTTTTGGGAAGGTGTTATTTACAGAAATGAATTTAAATGCACTCCCATTTTACTCAGTAATCTTTCTTCTTTTGAACACCTTGGTTTTAAGCCAAACAACATTTTTATCCAGGAGTGTGCTGATTTACTATCCCATTTCATGTCAAAGTGTGACAAAATTCTCATTTTAGGTCATTTTAACATCCATAGCTGCTGCCCTTCTTAGACGTTTGTAACTGATTTTATGGACACTTTAGAATCTTTTAACCTCATTCAGGCAACAAGAACCCACACTCTTGATCTAGCTCTGTACAGCAATCTCAGCCCTGACAATTTTGAGATTAAGGATATCTGTGTGTCTGATCACAAAGCAGTTTTATTCAATTTGGTTTTAACCCAATTAACTTTTAATCACAGTACACCCATCTGCCAGTGTGTTTTTAATTCTATGTCTGCTAGCAAGTTTTCTGAGCTTTTTACCATTGTCTTTCCAACTGCCTTTAATCCTAAAGAAGTAAAGAAAAATGTGTTTAATGTTACATGCCCAAAGGGATTGGAAATACAAAAGCAACAAGTCAATGAACGCTCAGGGCTGTCCCACTTTGAATTCAGCGAGTGTTTGATGGCTCTCTGATTAATTTTTAAACACTTTTTGTATACTGCCTTTGTTAGTGCTCCATAGATTTAGCATTGCACTCCTTTAATACTGTCAGACTCATGATGGACAGTAAAAAGAAAAAATGATAAAACTCGAGAGCCAGAGACATCATCTTTTTTAAAACCACACATTCTTCTTCCTTGTGAAAACCTGGCACCTGCTTTACCCATGTAGCATGTATAGTGAACATAACACAAACGATTTACACACACAAACGAGTTGTGACAACTTCTCTCAGTTATATGGTAATTTATTCACAATATTTATACATAATGAAGAGAGAGAGAAGAATGTATGTATGTGTGTCTGTATGGGACTACATGGGAGAATGACAGGGATAACCATAATAACACATGATGAAATAAGCAAGTATCATTGAGCCCCCATTTCTTACGCCCCACCCTTAGTCGACTGTATGGGGCAAACAACAATCCACCATTTACTCAATTTAAAACTCTTTTAACAAACAAACACCTTTTAAAACACTCAAATCATGGGATTTATTAATGAAAAACATACAAAACAACCAGAACACTAAATAAATGCTACAGCGATCAAAATGCAACAGAAAAACTAAATAACATAAAATCCCAGGCTGAGAGGCAAGACAAGCAGTCCACAATCAAAAAGCCTTTCACTGTAACAGGAACCTGGAACATGAGACAAAAAAAACCACAGGGAACACATACAGCTGTAATAATCACATTTATGTTGGCTTGTTTAATCAAGATGGATTATTAACAATCAAAAGTGAGAGAGCAAGAGACTGAACAATGGCTGAACCAACTTAGAATATGAGAGTTTATGTGATAGATCCAATCAAAGAAATTGATTAAAATAAGGAAACTAAAGCTACTTAAAAAGTTTTTTTTATATTATGAGGTATGCATCTTAACCAGAATGCCACCAAGGTGCCCCAAAAAGCCACACTCCCTCCTACAGTGAGCACAGAGACACTGAAGAGCCAAATCCAACCCAGAACCCTGGATACAGAGGTTCAGTGAATGTGGTGTTGAAAGTGTGGAGGTGGATCAGTGAGTCAGAGGAGACTCTGTAGAAGGACAGAGTGCCAGCAGAACAGTCCACATACACTGCTACTCTGTTAGAGACAGAGGAGGAGGAGGAGGAGGAGGAGGAGAGGTCTGTTTTTCTGTTATTGTGCCAGACAGAGTAACCTTCACCATCAGAGCACCTCAGAGTCCAGGACTGATCATTCCCTCCAAACCTGCTGCCAACACTGCGCCCATTCCTTTTGATTCCTTTGTAACTCACTGATACATAAATCTGTCCTCTCCATTTGACCTCCCAGTAACAGCGACCAGTCAGACCATCTCTACACAGCAGCTGATGCCACCAATCAAACCTTGCTTTATGATGAGGATATGGCTGCTTCTCTGTCACTGTTGTCACCTTCCTGTCATTGTCAGACAGTTTCAGGTATTTGTGTGCTGTGTTTGTGTCCAATGTGAGTTCACAGACATCTGATGGAGAGAATGAGACAATGGGATATAAATAATAAACAAAATAAATAATATACAAATGTATATATGAGATATACATAGATAATGATGCAGAAACTTCATAATGACTCATCTTATTAGATCTTCTTTCAAAATGAGGATTGAATGCAGATGAACAAGTTTTTGATTTAAACTACTTTAACTTGTGCTGCCTTGTTTTCATTAATCAAAGTGAAGACAGACTTACACTTCCTCACACCAGGTTTCAGCCTCTGCTCTCCACCATTTTCCACCCTGGAGAAAGAAACAAAGACAGAATAACCTTCAGAAGCTTCCTCATCAATGATCTCAATAGACCTGGGCAGACACTGAATGGATTTAATTTAATTCTGAGTTAGTCTAATTTTAGCATTATTTGCACAGCTACAAGATGTCCCTGTCAGGTAAACATAAATGTAGGTTGTTCTAGGCACTTCAACAAACAACAAATCCCAATGGTTTTCCTCATGACAACACTGACAAATGGAGATTTAACTGAATCCTCTTTTGATAATGATTGTATTTTCATAATAAATCTCTAACTGCACATGATGTTGCAGTAGCCAACCACACAACCTCTCATATAGATGAATAAGGAACAATCATTGCATTCAGGTACACACTGGATGCCTAAATAGTGAGTGAGTTTCTCATATGTCCAATGATAGCAATGCTATACTTCAGGGTATGGCTCATCTTGATATCCCTTTTGAACCCAACAGTAGGATATAAGATAAAAGCCAAGTCTATGATTTACATTAGGAATGGGAAAGTCTTTTGTTTGTGCTTATAAATGAAATAGTGTTACAGTTTCCCCGATATTAAATGTAAGCCATGAACATTTCAAAAGTCAAACAAGAGTCACTTTGCAAATTTTTCAGTTGTTCAAGACTTAGCGCCACTTCTTCAACATGTATATGATTGTGTCATTTGCATATATGAGGATTTCTTCATGATCACACACAGACAGGAGATTATCGTTATACAAACTAAATTGCAGTGGCCCTAGTACGGAGCCTCAAGGTACACCCATAGTACAGACAATATGTTATTTATTCAAACAAGCTGGGTGTGGTGTGATGAAAATGATTTTATCCAAATTAATACATTGTTAGAATTATTATAATTGCTGAACTTAGTAAGAAGTATTGAACGGTTAACGGTGTCAAAGGCCTTGCGCACATCATCACTCCCACTGACCCTCTTTTATCTAAATAATATTGACCATAAGGGAATAGCAAAATTCAGTTTTAGTAGAATGGCTCCCTCTAAATCAAAATTGCATTGGTGCAGGTGGGTGTTAGCAGCATTGGTGACAGAATTTAAAGTTCTGTGATTGGATGTATCTTGCTGAAATGTACCTTGGGAGTCGTAGTTGACTTCTCTCCTTCAGTTTCTTTTTGAAAGATTTTTTTTGGCATTTTTATATTTATTCAACAGTAAAGGTACAGAGAGAGAGAGAGAAATGGGGCAGCGAGAGGGCTGACAGGCAACACAGGTCTGCAACTGGAATCGAACTGCAGACGTGAATAAACCAAACCAAATTTGTGAAATCTTTTGTGATAATGGAGGTGTGTTTGCCAACCACTCAAAAAAGCTGCAGAAATAATCATAATCCATACTGCTATTACATAAATGTCCATTTTAAGTGTATGTAAACTTCTGACTGCAACTGTAGGAGGTCATTCTGAATGGGGACAGGGACTCTCAGCACATCTGTTACTGTCTTTACTGTTATCAGCAGTACTGCTGGTACAGACTGTGAACCAACAGTCTTCAGCTTATCAGTGTGACAGAGAGTGAGCTCTTGTATGTTCATACTTGAGAGTGTCCAGTCTCCAGTGTGGATCCTCCAGTCCAGCAGACAGCAGCTTCACTCCTGAGTTTCCTGGATGATTGCAGCTCAGGTCAAGCTCTCTCAGATGGGAGGGGTTGGATCTCAGAGCTGAGGCCAAAGAAGCACAGCCTTCCTCTGTGACCAGACAGCCTGACAGTCTGGAGGCACAAGTTAGTTTTCCATCAATTAAGCACAGGTTGATTTTGTGTATCCACAACAGTAATTTTCCAACAAGTGTTTTATGAAAGTTATTGGTTTTTAAACTATTTATGAATACTGTCAGATACCAGCAGAAAATGTAACTGTCGACAGTTGACTTAACGATCTGTTTTGTGCTACATTTGCCTGTGAAACATAAAAATCATATCTCATATTGAAGGACTCAACAACCAGTTCTTGAACAGAAAAAAATAAAACAGGAGCCTTCATATGATGCATGCGCAGCATCTGGGACAGGAGGAGTTTGGAGGCATAAGCAGAAATATAAACTCTTATCCGGCAGATTTCCAACCTAACTACTCAACACATAACATCTTGGACCTCACACAGTTGAAGACTCCTGTTGCTGCACAATGTTGCCAATCAAAACAACAACACCACAACAACCACAAGTACCTACATTCATTAGAAACTGGCACTAACAAGTTAAATCAGTAAGCAGTAACACTATAGATTTTTAACATCTTCACTGACATTGATCTGTCTGTAATGCAGCATTGAAATGGTCATCTACTGAAGAAATAATTGTCTCCTTACCCGAGAGTCTCCAGGGTACAGTGTGGACTCCTCAGTCCAGCAGAGAGCAGCTTCACTCCTGAATCTTGCAGGTTGTTATTACTCACATCCAGCTCTCTCAGACTAGAGGACTTGGAGCTGAGAACTGAGGACAGAGCGTCACAGCTTCTCTCTGACAGATTACAGCTGGTCAGTCTTAAAAAAAGGTGTACAGTAAATGTGTGAAAACATTAGTCTATTTCATGTGAATCATCATTACATTTTAGTAGGCATTACTTTACTAGCATTGCCTAAAAAAATAGTGACAGAATGACTACTGGGAATGCTTCTAAATTACATATGTAACAATCGTAGGTTACTCTTGATAGGTTGACAAATTGACACTGATTACATCATAACAAAATGACCTCAATTAAGTACACATCTAAAACAAAACACAACTGAGTACATAACAATTTACTCTGCAACTTCTAATCAATATTTAATCAAAAGCACGTTTGGCAGCAGTTAGAGACAACTGGTTCTGTTTTAAAGCAGGAGTTGGTTTGGTTTGTAGAATTATTTTGAAGAACGAAGTCAACGAAAGACACTCCTTTAGTGAGGTAGACTGTGAATACACTGGTCAGAGCTGGGCTACAATATTGCCTACCTTGACCTGTAATTCTGATTACCTTCAGTAAAATATGGAATCTGAATCCTGTCCCATGTTTTTACTGATGTATCATTGTGACTAGACAGAACCTTCCTACTATACACTCCTTTACCTCTTCCATATTTCTATTTGAATTATTTTTGAATCTGTGCAGTTGACTGACTGGAGCATGCAAAATTGAATAAAAGTGATCTGCAGACTGAACCTTGGGGAACTCCTAATGTCACCTCATACTCCTTTCAGACAGCAACCTCATGTATGATGCCGGTCTACTCGGTGCATGTTTGACATGTGTTAGACCCATTCATATGCAACAGTTGTGACAGGTTAGAATTATACTTGATAATACTGAATTAGCTGCAGCACATGCTTACCAGTTTATCTGGCTTCATCATACAGAGCCAGAGAATTACTTATGATAAACACAGATCCTGGTGTGATATTAGTTATTAGGTCAGTGGGGACCGGGACTCTCAGCACCTCAGTTACTGTCTTCACTGTTTTCAGCAGTGCCACTGATACAGACTGTGAACAAGCTGTCCTCAGCTTGCCAGTGTGACAAAGAAACAGTGCATGAGCTCTTGTTGTCTGATCATACCTGAGTGTGTCCAGTCTCCAGCATGGATCATCCCGTCCAGCACAGAGTAGCTTCACTCCTGAGTCTCCTGGATGATTGTAGCTCAGGTCAAGCTCTCTCAGATGGGAGGGATTGGATGTCAGAGCTGAGGCCAGAGAAGCACAGCCTTCCTCTGTGACCAGACAGCCTGACAGCCTGGAGATACAAACAATTATTGACTCAAGATAGATTCCTGATTCAATAAATAGAAAAAGAGGGCAGTATTTTCATGCTCTGACTGGTCAACAACACATAATACAACACAAGCAAGGATCTAGCCAGGAGAGAACAAGGTGAGTAAGTGCCATAAAGTTAAGTTCAGGTCCGATAGGATGTAGGTGCTAATAGGCAGTGCACAGAGGCAATGCATAGAGTGCATACAAGCAGATAATTATTTTTCATTTTTTAAGTCCATCTGGTGCAGAGATGTTCACAAAAGAGCTGGGTCTTTAGTTTTTTCTAAAAGATTGAGAGGGACTCTGCAGATCGAATGGAGTTTGGTTACTCGTTCCACCACTGGGGAACTACACAAGAGAAGAGTCTGGCTAGCAACTTAGGGCCCTGTTGTGGTGGTAGTGCCAGGAAGCATAGATGTGGATGAGGGAGTTCAGGTAGGCGGGTGCTGTTTTAGTTGCTGTTTTGTAAGACAGAGTCAAGGTTTTGAATTTGATGCAGGCAGCAACTGGTAGCCAGTGAAGGGATATAAACAGCAGGGTGACATGCTGTTTTGGGCTGGTTGAAGACCAGCTGTGCCACTGCATGCTGGATCATCCGCAGAGGTTTGAACATGCATGCGGGGAGACCTGCCAGTAAGGAGTTGCAGTAGTCAATGTGTGATATTACAAGAGCCTGTACCAGCTGCATGCTCGGACAGGTAGGATCTAATCTTCCTGATTTTGAAAAAGACAAATTGTGTTGATTTGGCCTGTACAAAAATCAAGGCCACATGAACCATAAAGGTTAGTTGGTCATCAATCATTACACCCATGTTTCAGGCAGACTTTGTGGGCATGAGTTGGGTTGATTCCAGCTGATCTTGATTTGTTGTTGTATAGAGGGACTGGCTGGGATGACAAGGAGCTCAGTCCTAGAGAGGTTAAGCTGAAGGTGGTTTTCCTTCATCTGTGCCAAGATATCAGCAAAGCATGACGAGATCAGTTCTGAGACTGTGAGGTCTTCCAGCAGGAACAATAGTAATAGCTGGGTATCATTGGCATAGCAATGCTATGAGAAACCATGGGAGCAGATAATTGCACCAAGTGAGGTGGTGTATATTAAGAAGAGAAGGGGACCAAGCACTGACCCGTAAGCGGTGCAGTTTAGGCACTCTCCTCCTCAAAGATACTCTAAACTATCTCCCTGAGAGGTAGGACATGAATCAGCAGAGGACAGATCCTGAGATGCCAAGCTCATTGAGTTTGGAGAGGAGTATTTGATGATTGACCATGTCAAAGGCAGCTGACAGATCTAGCAGCAATAGAGCTGAGGAATGGCCGGCAGCTCAAGCCGATCACAGTGTTTCCTTTACCAACAGGAGCGCAGTCTCAGTAAAGACCATTTGTCTGTGTTATTAGTCCTCTCAGATGCAACTTGAAATTTTACTGGCAATTTTAAAATTTTAAGAATAATCCAAGCTGTAAAATCCTACAGATTTTTTAATATTTTCACTGACATTCATCAGTCCATAAAGCAGCATTTAAATGGCCATGTACCAAACAAATAGTTGTCTTCGTACCTGAGAGTCTCCAGTGTACAGTGAAGACTCTCTAGTCCAGCAGAGAGCAGCTTCACCCCTGAATCCTGCAGGTTGTTGTTACTCAAGTCTAGCTCTCTCAGACTGGAGGACTTGGAGCTGAGAACTGAAGACACAGCTTCACAGCTTCTCTCTGACAGATTGCAGCCACCCAGTCTTCAAAAAAAGAACAGTACATGTGTGAAAACAATAGTCTATATATTAAATAGGTATAAGTGGGCACTACTTTCATAGTATTGTTCTGAAAATAGATGCAATAGAATTACTTGAAAAATGCTTCTAAAATAAAAAAGATAATTGTACATCACTTTTTCTTGTGTGACAAATTGACACTAATAAAATCTCTACAAAATGACCTCAATTAAGTACACATATAAAACACAAAACAACAGAGTGTAAGAATGAACACTCTTCACCTTTAAGTTAATATTTAATAAAAAGGAACCTTTGGCAGCAGTTAGAGACAACTGGATCTGCTTTAAAGCAGGTTTTGACATTTTAATCAAAATCAAAGTAGCGGTCTTGTTAAAGCTTCAACAAAGTATTCCCATGTATTGATCACTATTACTGAGAGAAGTAATGATGCACTATAAATTAGAGGAAATACAATTTCTCTTAAAAGGACAGGAGGGTAAATTCTATATATTCTATAATAAGGAACAGGAACTGAATTATTATTACTATCACTTTTATTGCTATCTTTGTTTACTTCTTCCTGATCTTGGGGACCAAATACTTGGTGACACTCTAAAAACAGAACAACTTGTTATTTAACACGGCTTATTGACATCCACTTTTTAAAAATGTTTTTACAAATACATATGTCTTTTTACCTCAATCTCTGGAGTTTGCAGTTGGGACTTTTGAGGCCCTCAGAGAGACGCTTTATTCCAGAGCCCTGCAGCTGATTTCTGCTCAGGACTAACTCCTCCAGTCCAGAAGACTTAAAGCCGAGAACTGATGAAATATACTGACAGCATCTATCAGTGAGATTACAGTCACCTAACCTGAAGTGAAAAACAAAGCAGTAAATGTTAACATTCTGGAAATACTCTCCTCTGTCCCTCTATACTTAATTACAACCTGAGGGCTTCATCTTGAGTCCAAATACTTACAAAGCTGTCTTTGATGCTTTGAGCACTGGCAGCAGCCTCTCCAAAGCTTCATCTGATCTGTAGTATTTCTTAAGCTCAAAGGTATCCAGATCTTCATCAGAAACAAGCAGTATGAAGGCCAAAGCTGACCAATGTGCAGGTGAAATTTTACTAACATCTCCTGAGCTCTGGTACTTTTGGACTTGCTCTACTAGAGACTGGTCACCAAGTTCATTTAAACACTGGAAAAGATTGATACTCTTGTCGGTATAGGACAGATTCTTGATCTTCCTGTGAATGTAGGTGATTGTCTCCTGATTGTTCAATGGACTTCTTGCATTAAATCCGAACACTTTCTGAAGAAGGCTCTGATTCTTGTCCTGTGACAGACCAAGCAGGAAGCGCAGAAACAAGTCCCATTGTCCGTGATCACTGGCTAAGGCCATATCCACCGCGTTCTTGTAGAGGTGGACGATGAGGCTTTCTCCTTTCCCTGATCTCACTTTAACCTTTGACTGGCTGGGAAGCAGATTTTGTCCACTCTCTATGAAGGTCTCTAATACATACAGAGCTGCAAGAAACTCCTGCATGCTTAAATGTACAAAAGAGTAAACCTCCTGTCGGTGAAGACCTGATTCTCTCCTTATGATCTGTGTACAAACTCCTGAGTAAACTGCAGCTTCTTTCAGATCAATTTGGCACTCCTTCAGATCTTTTTCATAGAAGATTATGTTGCCCTTCTGTAGCTGTTCAAATGCCAGCTTTCCAAACTTCATGATCACATCTTTATCCCTTTCTTTCTTTCTTTCTTTGTCTGTTTCAACCTCCTGATAATCCTTCTCGTTTTTCCGCGTTGTTTGGATGATCAGGAAGTGTGTGTACATTTCAGTCACAGTCTTGGGTAACTCACTTTCATGAGTTCCTGTGAGGAGACTCTGGAAAGCTGTGGCTGTAATCCAACAGAACATTGGGATGTGGCACATGATGTACAGAGTTCTCAATGGCTTTGACTTAAGGTGATTGCAGATATTTTGAGCCACATCCTGGTCACTGATTTTCTTTAGAAAGTACTCCTCCTTCTGCTCATCATTAAAGCCTCGTACCTCAGTCACCCTGTCGATGCACTCAGGAGGAATCTTACTGGCTGCGGCCGGTCTACTTGTGATCCAGATCGAGGCTTTGTGAAGCAATTTTCCTGCAATTAAGTTGGTCAGTAAGACGTCTACTGTTGTAGTTTTTGTAACGCTGCGGCACATCTCATTTTTCTCAAAGTTCAGAGGGAATTTGCTTTCATCCAGGCCATCAAAGATGAACAAAACACTAGAACTGTTGTAGTCTGAAGGTTCTAAATCTTTCACTTCTGCAAAACAGTGAAGGATTAAATCCATGAGAGTATAATCTTTGTCTTTTATTAAATTCAAGTCTCGGAATGTGAATGGAAATACTAGCTGAAAGCCTTGGTTGGCTTTTCCAACAGCCCAGTCCTGAGTGAATTTCTGCACAGCAACAGATTTTCCAATGCCAGCAATTCCCTTCATCAGAACTCTCTGAGGAGGGTTCTCTTCATTTGGCAAAGCTTTCAAAATGTCATTGAGTTGAATTTTCTTCTCCTCACTCGTACACCTTCTACATTCTAATTCAACCACTTCATGTTCACTATTAACCTCCCCACTGCCTCCCTCTGTGATGTACAGCTCTGTATAGAGCTTGTTTAAAGGAGTTGATGTTCCATCTTCCTTTGTTCCTTGAAACAGATCCTTTGTTTTACTTTCAAGGTAAGATTTTAGTTCATCTTGGCACCTTTGGATATTTTCTGAAAAGTAATAAAAATATAAATGATGATGAGAATATGTATGTTTGTATGTTTGCTATTTTTCAGACAAACTCAAAACATCAAAAAGCACACTGGATCCAGACTTGAATGTGCTGTGGTTTTGACAGCACACAGGACCCAACAGGACTTAATGATGCCTTATGGTTAAACAAATGATAATCAAATAATCCGTACATATCCAAAATATGCAGAAGCCTATCTCGTCAATATAGCAGAACAGCCTTGTGTCTTTTATGCCTTAAACTCTTTATTTGCATTTTTCATTGGTAGAACTGAAAATTAGAAATATGCATGAAAAGAAACATGCAGTCCTGACATGACAGAGCCCTTGACGTGTCAAGCTGGGTTCCCCTTTGGAAGCACTGATATAGATTCACATTGATAGTTGTAGTATTTGAATCGTTGCTTTTTTAATATGTAATGGAATTGGAGAAACCGAAACAGGTCATATTAGCAGTTGGCTAACAGCTAACTTCCCTATCTGCTGCTTCATTACTTCGTCTTCCTGTTTTTCATGGCTGCCAAACTTCGCAGGATGGGTATGTCACATTTTTAGCTTCAGTTGTGTCATCTCCATTACAACTTCATAATAGGTTATATTTTTAATGTCTCTAAACAGCACAGTACCTTTGGTTTCGGGAGAAACGACATTAGTCTCGTCTGTCCTGACAGGAGCTTGGACTGAAACAGAAACATGCAACATCTCTTGAGAAATGCAGAAAAATTAAAGGCATTGCTATGGTCATATTTTAGGCAATTGCATAATTAAACATAAATGTAAGAATTTATTTGACTTGTAAATTCAGGAGAAACATTTACCATATGTGTTGTTGACATTCATATTGATATCCCCTTCAACATGAACATTTCTCAACTGAGGTTGGCTGATGACACCTCCATTCTGGGCAATGATTGTCATGTTTCTTGCGTCTCTCTGAGTTGTAGCTGAATGTGAAAAGACAAAATAATGAAGAGCCAGGAACTAGAACTCAATTTCCTTTCATCAACACCTTAACAGTGTGGTAGGGGTTCAAAGATTATGTTTTGTTAGAGCTCATTTAGGGAAGACCTGAAATATCAAGAACAAATAAAGCTTGATAAAATTGTGATACATGCATGGGACTGACACATTTAAATTTAAACTGACCAGACAACATTTGGTGGACTGTTCTTGACCTACAGAACTAAACAGGTAAAAAATATTAGTATATGAAATGATTGCTAGTTAAAAAACAAACTGTGAACTCTGTAGAAAAACTTCCTGTCTCTGCATCTTTGCTTCCAATCTCTATAAGAATGAAGTCATTTTAAAGATGTTTCTATCACATCTTTTTTAGCAGCTTTTGTTTGTGTAAGCTGCCTCCTAAGCTTTGTTTAAATATGTAATTTTGATATTCCACCTAAACATGGTGGAGGGGTTTACCTATCCCCATGACCCTAGTAGTTGTGTTGTCGAGGGGACAGCTCCTAGTAGGGTCACCCAAGGCCCAGAATATGGAGACTGAGGCCCTCTCCTGGAGCCAGGCCTGGGAGCTTGCTGGGGAGCCCCCAGCTGAACTACACCGATGGAGCCCAGTCAGCCTTGGCCTGAAGGGATGACATGCGGCAACTTGTGGGCAACTTGTGGGCCCACCAATATCAAGACTAGACTTAAGGTTCAGTGTATTGCCACTTGGGAGGCAGACGAAGGCAAGCACCTTGTCTTGCTGACCCCAGGCTATGAAAACTGGCTCTAAGGATGTGTAACATCAGCTCTGGGAAAGGAACTGAGATTGGTGCAGGAAGTGGAGAGGTACCAACTAGATAGAGTTGATCAGACCTCTATGCTTAGCACTGACTTTGGAACCAAACGTGCTAAAATAAGTGCTGAACTTGCTCCTTTTCTGCTGGGTTGAAAGGTGCTGGCCAGTTGTTGAGATACTTGTGATACCATAGCTGGGCATAAGGTGGTTCACACATGCATCTGGTATAAGAACACCTTAGACCAAAGGTCGAAGATTGACTTTTTTATTTGAAAATCAAATGTAGTTGTTTCATCTTTGATCACCACCTGGTGAGGAGTTGGATCAGGTGGCTGGGGAGGCTGCCAGACAGACCTGGTAAACCCAAACAAGTAATGAGGATGGTCTAGGAACAGCTGGTTGGAGCCCATGTCCACAAGCACTTCAACCTCCACATCCTGAACCTCATATTTGCGTCTGGAAGGTCATCTATGCCTGCCACAGTGGCAACCAAAGAACTCGCTGGTGGACACCAGCAGTCAAGGAGGCCTTCAAGCTGCAAAAGGAGTCCTTTTCAGGTATGGTTGGCTTAACCAACTATAGGTTTGAAAACATTTAACAGAGCACCCTGCAGCATTAGGATTAGCGCCTTAGTTTAACATGAGCACACATCATATAAACAGCAAAGAAAAAAAGACAGAACAGCATAACAAAAGTAAACTAATTGTTTGGAAAGGGGACAACAGGAATACAGGAGAGCATAACAAGAATAATGAAAATCCAGAATACACATTGACTGCCCTTGAAGCCCCACTCTAGCCAGTCTTACTTCCTACAGTTAACGCTCTCTCTCAAACAGAGAATGGGGGTGTGGTTAATATGAGGGTGTGGTTGCCATGATAATCCATAACCATGGCAACCATTGACATTCCAGCACATTGGCGCTGTGTTGGAATGGTAGTGATATTATAGCCACCTCAGTTTAAGGTTACCTAAAAGTGACCCTCAACAGGCCTTACAGTGTAGCCCCACTGTAATTGACCAATTTGTATAACCTTGCGTCCATCCTGTAATAGTGCACACAGCTGTTCAGACAGTTGCCGGTACTGCAGCTTGATTGGCTGTCTTGATGTGAGCCCTATTTGAATTTTTCCCACCCACTCATCGCACTGCCAGCTTGGTCCGTATCACCAGGTGTCCCAACATGCTTTGTGCAGTGAATTAGTCAATTCCCATAGATAATGAATGAGTGTGGATGCACTGTTAGGTGCAGGGACTGTGTGGACTTGCTGTGCAGCAGCACAACGTGCAAAAGGCCTGAGTGAAGGTGAATATTGATCAGCGGGTGTGGTGATTAATAAATATTCTCTCAGCCAGTCACATCACTGCCCTCATAGTTCTGAAACAGTTGTGCATCACAGTGCAATCACAGTTAAGTGTACAGACAGACAGATGGAGTATTTTTTTTCCATCAGTTAGTTACTATAATAGCAAGGCTGTTTATATTATTATATCAGACCAGTATCTCACCCCATACACGTTCAAACAGTTGAATTAATGTCACACAACAGCGTTTGCACTGCAGTGTTTCAAGGATAAAACATGAGACGCTACTTTTGCTAAAAAGAAAGTTGGAAAAGCGGCTGATGAGCCCTGATAATCCGACGTCTCCTTAATAAAAAAGCAGAATATTGAGTTATAACCGACCAGTCTGATGTGTGTAGAGGTGTATGTGGTTATACTGTAGCAGCCTGGCATCGTCAGGCGATTTAATGAAGGTAAACACAGTGAATGACCGTGTGTAATGACACTGCGCTCTGGCGCGGCACTTCTCAGAGACTGCAGATTTATCAACATATCAGTCCTGCTGCCTTCAGATGCTGCAGAGATTTCATGAACTGAAGAAGCTTCTCAGACAGTATAAACAGCTGTGAACAGCAGATACTGTAAGAATCACCTACATTCATTTATAGATCAATGCAGACTGATTCACTGACTTTCCTGCTTTAACCACATTAAATGTTATTTTCTATGCCAATTTTGGTTGAAGAGTATTTAATTGAAATAAATTATCATATTTTAAGCATTAATCCATTGTTGCAGCATATCTGCAATATCTGCAGAAAGTATTTAGTTTGAAACAGTTGCCTGATAGTGTATCAGTAGCCTATGTGACGCTCAAAGGAATTTTATGAGGATGACTTATGACTGCAGTGTTGTACTATATACGTCATACGTCATCGTTTTGTTTCAGCAACAGCTTAAATTTTTGAACTTTGAGTGCAAAATTAAGTTATTTGTCAAAAAATATTTTGGCGAACAGTGTGGCTAATCAACATTATCAGGAAATGACTAAGAAAATATGAAATATCTTAAAATGCTGTACGAGTCTCTACAAAATAAACATGCTCCCACACAACAAAATTGAACACAAAAATACCAGCCAAAATATTATTATTATATTATTAAACATAAAAGAAAACCTGTGTAAATCCTAACACATCAGCAGCAGTTAAGTAATTATTTGTGAAGAATGAAAATAATCTACAAGAACCATGGTCACAGTTCCTGCTCACAAAGTGCCAAAAATACAGTTATTTGAGAAGGATTTCTTGCCATCTTGTCATTCTGTAGCACATGACTTGATTTATACTTTACAGTTAGTAAGTGGTCACTTGAGAACTGTTTGTCCTCTTGCATACATAGTTTAAAGATCACACAGTTGTGTGGTTAAAAGTCTTGGATGTGTTTAAGTATTAAATATACACATACAGTTGGATGCAGCCCTTCACCTGTTTTCCAAAGATTGGTTCATCTTTGCCCTTTGCTCTAGAGCTGCAACTGAAGCTTTAAACTTTAATGCTTTATTTTAATTCTGACATTTTTGCTTTCTCTGTTTATTTATTCTTTATATTTGTTGTTCTTGCACCTGTTTTTATCCTGACTGTTTGATATTTCATAATTATTAAAACTGTTACAAATACTGAAAATCACTATGAGGATAAATAAGGTGCAAAATGCGAGAGCTTGTAGACTTGATGTGAGAACTTGTAGAACAAAAATCTGAACTTATATGTTTAAATTTTCACTTGGATAAAATACTCACACTGGTTCTGAATGTGAAGTCACAGAAAAAATATTCAAATGTGTAGATCGATATTTACATAAATACAATGACAGCAACATTTACTCATATTTATTCATTTTCCAGTACAATCACAACTTTGTGATTACAACCTCGGTCACTGCAACTTAACAAATGTGCTCTATTGCATCACAAAGTCATGGGGGGCTGTTTATCCCGCCCATCGTCTCACCCACATACAACGATTACATCCGTTCATCACCGTGCACAGACCCTGTTCAGCTCGATGTAACTCTGTTAACTTTAACTGACGTGTTTGCAGTTTAGGCTATCTGTCAGTGAATAGATGCTACAGCTCCTGAAGATCCAAACCAAGTTCCTGTGTACTGCTTGCCACCAGCTGATTAAAGTGAAGGGAGTTAGCCCCGAAGTTAGTGACAATGGCTCACTTAAGGTGGACTGACCTTTAAGGTGGGCCAGCTATTCTCATTTTAGTGACATCTTAGCTGCTCGTAAACAGAAAAAGGAGAAATATCTGGTTGATGAGTTTCTCCTGAGCTTTGCTCATTTATGTAGTTAATCATTTTGCTAGCTAACTTGACACTGACACATTGAAACTTGTGTTAAGCTTTATTCACTCCCTTCTCTCTTTCTAGACAGTGTTCTAGCTGTAAACATCTTGCTCTGTGAATGTGCATGAGTTGTCAGATCTCATGTTGTTATGCTGAACATCCTTACTGACAATCAGGGCACAAAATTAGCACCAGCCATTAGCAAAATGCTAGTAAAATATGCAAGTGGCTGGTAGATTTTCTTCACTCACCAGCCAAAAACCAATGGTCTATCTATTGAGTGGCTGCCATTGCTAGGTACCTTATCCTGCAAAACTGGCGGCAGTGCCTCAGAATGAATCAGGAGGAATTGATGCTATGCATGTCTGAGTGTTTCTGTGTAGATGCTCCAGCAGCTTAGTGATGTATGATCTGAGCTGTTGAATTAAAACCCCTCTTTTCCCTCACATGTGTCCTGTAGTGATGCTGTGATCATCCTGCAGATCCTCTCATCTCTCTTCAGGACATTCCTTCAGCTCTCCTCTGCAACAAACACTCAGCATTTACAGCTATCTTTCTAAACATGTTTCAGTAAAAGTTTGTCCATCATTTAGCTGGTTACCAATGTATTGTAGTTGCACATAGCTGCAAAGGTGACTCATCCTTTGTCCTTCTTTTAATGAGGCAGTTACTGAAAACAGTTGCTACGGCCTCTGTAAGACACTTCAGTCCAAATGTGATCTGTCTGAATTTTCTCATGTGAAACTACAGACTCAGCCTTTGATTTTGTACAGATTTTTGCACAATAAAAAAAAAACTAATGGAATGATGCCTCCAGTCTCATGCTTTTTCTTTTATCCTGTTCTGAGTCTAGTTCAAACACAGCTGTTTATTAACCATATTGTAACAAGTTAAATTGGGAGAACTTCATAGCATTCAGTTTACACAAACGTGAGTGAAACATCTAATTGGAAGTGAATGAAAATAATTTGAAACCAAAAAAAGGAGCCTCAAGGCAACACTTGCAATAAAACTATACAACAGTAGACCTCAAAATTCTGAGGAGAAAGGGTTCACTATGAGAGTTCAGCCCCCCTTTATTGCTTCATATTGTTTTATAAAGCCTGGTTTGATTTGTGCAGGAGACAGACTGAAAACAAGTCAGAAGCTGTTGGTATGTTTTCCACCCTCGAGCCAAACAAGTTCATATCAACTGATCATTACCTGAAAGTTTCTTTTCTTCATGTTCATGTCACGGCTACAGGAATTATACCCACAATTAAATTCTCACTGTTTGGTATATATTCGCCAGGATGGTCCTACTTACCACACTCTGATACATCTGGAGCCGGCGGAGCCAAGTCAGTTGAAAGAAAGTTTCCCATTCTGTAGTCTTTCACCAAACTTCTCTGACTTCAGAAGAAAAAACACAGAGGATAATAAAACAGGCTGAAATAAGTAGACGAAAAGCAGTTTCATCAGCTGTAGTTACTACGAGAGTTGAGCTTAAAAAACAAAAATGATTAAATGATTAAAGACCTCCGTGGCTGTTTCGGTCTTTCTTCTTCCTCCTCGCTGCTTTTGATCATTCAGTGATATGAGATGACAGGAAGTGATTCTGATCTGCTGACAGGAAGTAATGGTTTTTCACATTTACATTAACGTTATTAACCTGAGTTCCTGTGAAAGTGATGAATAAAACTTTTAAAGCAAAACTGATTCTGTACACAGATTCTATTTAATTACGTTCCATTTTTCTGATTAAAGTTAATATGTAGTACATGTAAATACTAATAGTACCAAAAGTAGGTAGAGAAGAAGTAGAACAGTAACTAAAGTGACATATTTTGATCCTTGTTGTTAGTAGTGGGAAAATATAAAACACTTAATTGAGTAAAAGCAGCAATACTACAATGTAAAAATACTCCATGTGGTTATTCTTACAGATGCATTAGTGTGTAATCAGCTTTTCAATGTTATAGTAAACTGGTGGAGACAATTTTAAATACTTTATATACTGTCGGGGAAGTTTAATCTGGAACAATATATTATATTTTTTAAGACCAGAGAACTGATGTAAAATTGTATTTTGCAAAATAATTACAATATTTGAGAGACATGTCGTGGAGTAAAATGAACAAAAATTGAGGTACTAGATACAAGTTAAGTATGCAGTACCTCTAAATTACACTTAAGTACAGTATTTGAGTAAATTACTTGGTTACATTCCACCACTGCCTGTTGTGTCACCTGTGATGTTGTAAGGAGGCCTTCAATTGTTCCCTTGTTCTGAGGTTTTGCAGCAGGTTGGATTGAAGATGTGTTCGCTGCTTCAAACATCATGCGTGTGATGTGAGCGACATTTGCTGGTGAGACGATGTAATGCAGTACATTTATCTTTCACTCAGACGGTTTCCTCAGAAAAATGTTTCAAAAAAGCTGTGATTTAATTCTCTTTTGTGTTGAGATGACTGAGTAGGAAAGGAGGGAAAGAAGGAAAGAATGATTTACAGCAGGAAAAGGGGGGAAGAATGAGACGAATAGGAAAAGAAAGCAAAGGAAAAGAAAGCAAAGGAGGAGGAGGACATGATGAAGATACTGACTGAAGTCTGTGTTCTTCATTCTTTCTAAACTTCACTCAGTATTTTAATGTCAGGAATATTATTTATTTTACTGACATTTTTTATTTCTGTCAAATGAGATATTATTGAATTTATATGGTGACTTTGCTGATGGAAACATTACAGTTGCTGCTGTATGAAATAATATTTTGTCAGATTTAAAATATAAATCTATTCTAATTCTGTTCTGAATTTATTCTTTTTTTAAATAATAATTCAAAAATCCCCAAATTCTTTAGTAATGAAAAAGAACTGATAAGAATATTGATAAATACTATGATTTCTTTCTTCTGGCGTTTCGTTCATTCCACCAATGCAGTCAACAAAGCAACATAACTCATCACTATGACGACCGTCTCTACTGTTATCAGATCATTTTAACACCTGCAGACACAAAAATGATGAAAACTGTTGGTTACCTTTAGATGCAGAAAATAATCTGAATCAAGCTGATGAGTGAAGGTGAAATTAATCAGCAGCTTCAACAGGAAACCAACCACGAGAAGAACGAACATGTAACTGACATCAGGAGGTTTTTAAGGTCTGTTGGTTCACAGTCTCAACTCTCTGTATTCAACTTTAACCTGAAGTTTTCTTTAATGAAATCTGATAACAGAACAGCAGCTCTGAACTTTGGACCAAAGAATCTGGAACAAAAGTCAAATATTAATAGATAGTATAAATCTTTATCAGCTGGATCATGAAGTCTGATGTGTGTGTTTCACTCCAACAGGGAAATAAAAAGCACTGAGATGGCATTAATGCAGTCTGTAGTATCTCTGTGATATGTGCCAAATGGGACAAATACATTGTTTGTGGATAAAATAAAGATAAAAGGCTGGCTGGTGTCTACAGTCTAACTATGGGAGGATGAGAAAACCACAGTTCACTATAAGCTCCTATGACCACATCACCCCGGTCCTCCAGAACCACCACCGGCTCCGACAACGGATCCAAGTCATAGTCCTTCTCCCCACTCACCTCCTCTGCCACACCTAACCCTAAACCCTAACCCCGGCTTTTTACTATCGAAGGTTTTATTGCACTAACAGTAACAAGTGTAATTGTTGTCAATTCGAATAAAACGTTATCCTCACCTGTCATTGTCTCCACCGCAGTGTGTGTGTGTGTGTGTGTGTGTGTGTGTGTGTGTGTGTGTGTGTGTGTGTGTGTGTGTGTGTGTGTGTGTGTGGAGGAGCTCAGCCCTCCTCTTGGTAAAACACCGACACAAAGAGCCGAGGAGCCCAGATAGCATACACAAGTGGGCCACTTCAGGCAATGATGTGGCGCTGCTGGCCTTCTTCTGGCCCAGACAAAATGGATGTGAGCCTGAAATGGCCCACATGTAAAATAGCAAATATGGCCCAAATATCCCAAATCAAATGTGGGTCTTTTTTTTTGGTAAAGATGCTGCTGTCAGGTATGTGTATTCTGGATGTGGGCCAGTTCTGGTTTATCTGATTTGTTCTTGGTTGACATACAGCTTGCTTGTGGCCCAGATCTGGGAAACAGGAGCGGACCACCCAAGTGCCATCATTCCACGTGGTATGTGGGCCGGATGAAAGTGCCGAAAGTGTTGGGTGTGGGCCGGATCTGGGCCGCAACAATTTTTTTATCTGGGAGAGGACAGAGAGGAGAGGCTGTAACACAACCCTAAGTTACAACAAAACTTACAAGAGTACAGATAAAAGAATCAACAATATACCCTGGGTTCTTAACATTTTTTGACCGGTTCCAATTCAGAACCAGGTTTCAGGGGGCATCTCTAGCCTCACACTTCACTGTCCACAGAACTTTCTCTATCTAGGTGAGACAGCATGTTGGATTTCACACTGTCTCTCTCCTGTGTTTGGAGCCCTCCTGCACTCACACACTTACAGTCGATGTGGTGCATGCTGAGGACATATCAGTAAATTATATTGACATTTGTCAAGTGTCAGATGGACGCAGGATGTTCACATGAAAAGAAGTAGTTGTGTGAAGAATGAAAACGAGAGAGTTCAAGAGAGAAGGTCAAACCCGCCTCCTTTAATCACCTCCACGCAACTGACCAATCACTGCTGAACTATATGTGATTGTTGAAAAAATTGATGTCAGAGAGGTGTGTGAGGACGGAGTTTAAGACGCTGTTAAAACAATCTGACAAAAATGTATTTGAATTAAACAGACTGATTAACCTTTATTTTGGAGCCAAAACATGATGTCACACTATTGTCTACTGAAGGACGAGAGCATAAACTCTCTCTCTCTCTCACACTGACATGCACAGCAGTGAACACATTGCTGCAGGGGCAGCAGTGCTGTCGGTGTGCAGTTATAAAAAGGCTGACATTGTTTGGACTGTAACTGGACTCCTGCAGGCTGCAGGATGAGCTGCTCACAACCAACACAACTATTCTTAGATCTTTTGTCTGCCATCACACTGACGACATGTGGAAGGTCAAACGTGAGTGTCGCTCCGTTTTCACTGCATGCCTCTTTGTTTTTTCACACTGTAAACTAACTCAGTATTATGGTTGGTTATATTTGAGAGGTTTGTTTTCCTCTTCAGTTACCCAGATATGATACAGAAGTGTATGTGTCTGTCTTTTAACACAAGATCCTCATGTATCAGAGTACCAATCATGGGAAAGATTTGATTGATTTAATCTTTAAGTCAAACCTACAATTTCTATACTGTAAGTGATGATATGAAGTTTTTAATTTGAGATGAAGTTTAATCTGGCAAGAAAAAAAACGGAAATGTGGATCCTCAGTGATTCATTAATCTATATGAGCAGAAAACACTGGTAGTGGTAGATACATTTTAACCAGCAACATATTACTACACATTTTCACTACTGGACTGATTATTGTTGTTGTCTTGTCGCCCATCACTATTCACCACACAAAATTCATTTCTAAAGATTTCTTTATCTGAAGATTTTTTAGGATTGTTGCATCATATCATCAACTAATTGCTTGAATAAAAAAAATGGTAAAAGTTCATGTATGTAATGGACGTATATTAAAAGAAAGGCAAGTAAAAACATGTTTAACTGTGTTACGTCTTCACTTTTAGATTTCTAAAGGAGCTCTGTAAAGAGTTCTGATTTATTATATATGTTTAACATTTTGCTCTGCTGCAGCTCCAGTTGTGTTCCCTATGGAGGGGAGGTACCGGCCCATTTTAGAGGTAATCATTATGATCCAGTATGTTACAGTATGAGTCAGTAATCTGTGTTTTATAGCTATAACGAGAGCTAAATGTACTAACAGTGACTGAGGGTTCTTGTGGTGTCGATCTCTCTGAAATAAAGCACGTTCCTGAAGTTTAACTTCCATACTCTGAGACAACTCTGCTCCAGTGCAGCACTTAACATCTTGCTAGTTAAGCTGAAACCTTTATGATTTTAACAAATTTTTTTTTTAACAATCACTTTGTGAGTACAGAAAAAACTTCATATTTACAAGTGTGGCAGCTTGAGCACTTTCATCAGTATAACTTAATTATGTCCATATCCATAAAACTCCCCAATGCTTCCTCTTCTTAAAGGTAAGATGTGTAAGGCCACCTGATTCAAACAAATAGGGGGCAGCATATTAGCCCCCCTGCCCACACACACACACACACACACACACACACACACACACAAGCCACCCCACCACCATTACCACTCACTGAATATAACGTAAAGCTTACTGTTTACAGTGAATCTGTGCTATGGTGTCATCAAGATATCAAAGTGCTACGGAGACATTAGAGCCAGCAGTAAATTACAAATGAGCTGCACAGATCAGAAAACAGTTGCATCACAGAGATAAATTACAACATAACTCTAAGTGACAACTAAACAGTTACACACATGTCTCTAGTGTAGCTGTCGATCATTAAATGTCACAGAACTCACTGATGGTAAAACAGCAGTTTTTCAACAACAACACAGTTCAATTACAACACAGTAATCCAGTAGAGACCTAATTTATTGATATATTTCAATATTGATCCAGCTTACTACGATGTACTACGATGCCAAATGGTTCATGCCAGCTTTCACATAGCTGGTGCAAATCAGTGCAGTTCGTCAGATCAGCTGACATGAACAGCTGATGTCTCCCCACCAGCGTCTGCAGCCGCAGCTGCTGCTCCAACAGCGTCCTGCTTTCCAAACAGGTGTTCTTTGGATGAACTGGCAACATATTGGGAGTCCACATGGTTACTTTCTGGCCTAAAAAATATTAAAACTTAATAAAGTGACATATTAACAGTCCTTCATTGAAAATTTCAACAGCATTCAGCTTGGCTTCTTCTTCCTCTTATGTTGGGGTTGGGCAGACTGGGACAGACTGGACGCTACGGTGACTCACTTTTGCCCCTGTGGTACAAAGTCGTATTACGAGACAGTATGGGCCGAAGCTAGCTGGTTAGCATGCTAACTTCAGTAGATATCTCTGCAACACAATACATATAGGTCTTCGACATAACGTCAAAACTGTTATTTCGTCACATTCTGTTGATAATTTTAGTTAATTTGGGAATGTTTTAAACTTAAAATTCTGGCCAATTCTTACACATTATACCTTTAAGTCAATCGGTGCATACCTGTCAACACTGGGCTTTGAAAATAAGGGAGATTTTCTGGGACTTTAACCGACCATAATTTTTTACATTTCGAGAAGGATTTCCTCTGTATCTATTGGTGAAACACGAACAGACGGTTGATGTGGGTTTTTTTGTGGCTTCTTGGGTGTGCTTATGTTTAACTGACCTAGCATGCTGATTAACATCATTTTCCCACCTCGACTAACAGTAAAGTCCAACCTACACATCTTGCAAAACACATAGTTGTTTCCTAACATGCTTTTTGTCAGGAATGGGAAAATAGTCCCCCAAGTATTTAAATATATACACAGATTTTTATTTTTTTTTTGCTGGCGTCTTTCCTATTTCATTATCCATTTTTCATACTGTTTGCTGACTAAATGACCGTTGTGAACTGTCAAAAAGACGAAGAACAAGACAGGGACAAGGATGCTGCTTGCTGTATGCTGCCACCTGCTGGATGGGTGTGGGAATAGCAAAGATTTACTGGCAAGTCTATAGATCTAACCGAAACCACTTGATTGCGCCAAGTAGGGGTCTGCGTAACTGTAAAAATAACAAAAGGGAAATACAGGACATTTACAAGAGAAATTAGGGAACAGGAGCAAGGCGGGAGAGGGGGTGAAAATACGGGAGAAACCCGGGAAAAACATTAGAGTTGACAGGTCTAAATCTGTGCTGTGTAAACTAAATAGACTAACTCGGCTTTTTTGTCCAGTTGTAACAGCAATGTTCTGTGGGCTCATAGGATATGGTGTTCTCTAAAGTCCACTAAAAATGAAATATCTAATAAATAACAATATTGAATCATATATTTAAAACTTATTTTCTTAATATATGGACCATGTGATATGCTGCACTGTTGAGTCAGGTTATTTTCCAAGGCTGGATGTTTAGTTATTGGTATTATTATAAATGTCAAAAGAATTTAATTTGCCCCCACCAGTGATATTTTCAAAAAAGACAAACAGCAATGAATGATGGTAAATAGAGGTCAGTCACACAACAGTTACTCATCCTGACTAACAGCTCTTCCTGTCTCCTCTATGACAACTTCCTGTGTGCTTAGAGTTTGGTTCCCCCTGACCCCATGTCCCAGTTCCACCTGAAGAGAGGTTCCCCTGAGGAGGAGTTTCCTGATCTGGGCAGGAATTATACCTGGATGGGGCGGATCCTCACACTGGCCATGTACTGCCGGCAGTTCAATCGCTGCACCCAAAGTGGAGTCATCTTCGATGATGTCATCCGCCCGGGCCTCGAGGAACCAGGTGATGTCACTGTGATGTCAGCATGATGTCAGGGCAAAACTGGCTGTCAAAGAATTACAGGATGATTAAAATCAGGAAAAAAATAGATAAAAGGAAGTTGTAGACATTCAAGAAACGTTCAGTAATTATTTTAACTGTGTAAATTAAAGATTTTGAGTTGTGGATGAAATGTAGGGCCTGTATTACTGTGGTAGTTACAAACATTGCTGATGTAAACATTAATAATCCCTGTTTAGAGCAAACATTTGCTTTACATCTGGATATATTTTGGACAAAGTCAAATATAGTTCTCCCAGGAAGTGAAAATTATGGTGGATACTGCATGTAAATACGAAATATAATTAGTGCTGTTTTTCAAGCTGCTCTTCAGTCCACAAGAAAATTGACTACTGTTAATTGAAGTGAATAGGAAAATGCCAAACTTCACACTTGAAATCCAAAGTTAATATATTTTTCTTTGCGGTGATGTTTAACCTTTTAACATCCACCGGTTTGCCGGCGACCTGCTTAAGCCAGTTGTAAGTGGCTTAGCATCACACAGTAATGAATAAAAGCAATTGGTACAATTTGGCCACTTGGAGACATTCTGGAGAGGTTCACGGACTCCAGTGACACCACAAACTAAAAACTCCCTAGATCTAATAACTTTAGGTCTAGAGGTCTTGAATTTTATACAGGTGTGGTTGACAAGATGTAGAAGGTATGTGGTGATTTGCATAGTTCTAGCATAAAGCATGTCCTAGTTATTGTTATTCAAGTATGACTCACTATAGACGAGGACCAAAAACACTTTTTCAGGCATAATTGAACTGATGTAGTTTTGGTTGTGTTTCAGTCACATGCTAAATAAGCACATTTCCAGAAACTAGAAGATGTTACCTTTAAAATGAAGTCTAATACATGGCCTCACAGTTCTTCTGTTATAAGCTTTTCCATTTGGGTATGCCAAATAGGCGAAAATTCCAAAAAAAGGGTGGATGTTAAGAGGCTACGAAATTCTGGTGTTAGTCTGTCAGTTTTCCCAAGTGAGATATCCTGGCAGGCAAGGTTTCCCAAAAAATTACCAACGATAATGCTTCCCTTCAGAGGATGAACCCTAACCTCATATATGTTAATGACCCCATGAACTCTCCTTTAAAAATTTACAATTTTAGCTCAACTAAGGTAAGAGTTTTTTGTTTTTAGAGTTTCCACCAGACTTCAGTGAGTAATAAGTAATATTTGTGTGTGAAGGTGATTGGTTGTGTCCTATGTCCGTTGGGTGTGTTGCGGGTGACGCCCAGTCCTACATCCTGTTCTGTGACTTCTTCGACCGAATCATCGAGGCGTATCACGGCCAAAAGGTCACCAGCCAGACGCCAGAGAGCGACTTCAACTACGACAACTTAAAGGTAGCCGGTCAGACCACTGAGAGTTTACTAATGTTGGTTAATGAGTAATCATCGTTAATAATAAACCCCTGAAAACCTCCCTGTGGATTCACAGCAAACGTAAAAAAAAAAAAACAACAGCTGAACTGGAGTAACTTGCATGGTCTCGATGTTTCACCAGGTTTTGTGCAAGTTCAACTTCAATGAATGTTTCAGATATGCTGATCACATCCAGTGATATTCTGGCACTAACAAGTGTTTTTTTGTATGCAGCATATTGAACGCAAAGTGGCAAATTCTCTGTATCTCGTTAAAGAAGCCTAAACTTCAATTATATGGCGATTAGACAGTAAAAAAAAAAATCCAATGAAAAAATGTAAAAATTAAGAAAACAGGTTCGACAGCTGGAAGCTTGGAAGCATTAACTTAGCACTAATTCATGTAGTAAGTAAGTCTAAATAGACTGATTTTTTATGGCCATATCCTGTGCAGACCTGGAAACCTTGGATGAATTTTTTGAATATCATTTTAGTGACCTGAATGCGTCGCTAAATCACTGCTGTTCGCACAATGAATTATTGTACATAATGTGCATACATGCAGCAGTAAAACAGACAAAAAAGTGAGGGAAGCACTCATGTGAAACTGCTTGATACCATAACAGATTGTTTACAAAATATCTGCAGACACCAATACTGTTAGTTGATCATTTATGCCTGTTTGTCCATTTGTCTTTCACCTACCTAAACACAGATTACCAAGGAACACAGTTTCACTCAGGCTAAACTAACCTACCGCTACTGCTGCATTTATATAGTTTCTATTGTTTACACCTCCACAATAATAAAACTTTAAGGCAATTTAATTTATAAAATATGATTTTCAGCTAATTTGAAAAGAAGATGACAGTGTAGCTGTAAAACCCAAACCGGCTCAAACAGAATATTCTGTGGCTATGGTGAGATAAATATTTTAGAGCTGGTTAATACAACTGTTATATATTATAGGAATGATATTACTTAATGTTATGATGACCTAACAACAATACAGGCTGAATATGAACATGGCTATTGAAAGTGTGGAAGCAATCACATCCCTCCTTACATACTGTACTTAATTTGCAATAGGGGATGTTTCCTTTCCTTGAAATTTCCTAGAGTAGGCTAAGTTATAGACTACACAGTGCCAACACACACACACACACACACACACACACACACACACATACACAGGTTACTACTTGTGTGGACGTGTAACGTTAGCTAGCGGGTTAGCTAGCTATTGAATCACAAGCATTTGCGGTTAGAATGCCTGTTTTGTTAGTCAAATGTATATCAAACCTGTGAGTGCTATAGCTCATTTTGTTGAGAAAAATCAGGATTTTCCAGTCAATATAATCATACAAGCAAGAAAACATATCTGAGAGCAAGGGAGGTGAAATAGGAATACACAGGCTGTAACAAGTTGGGAGGCTTCCTGTAGCAACTTCTAGGTCCACACAGTGTGGCATGACTGACATTAAAAGCTGTTGTACAAGGTAAACCATCATTGGTCATTTTTTATTGGTAGAGGTCTTATTGGTAAAAGAAACAATCATCCCAGCTTAATGTGTTGATTGGCTCTGTAAATGTTTTTTATTCATTACTTAGGTGTAAAAAAAAAAGAAAACAGACAAATGGCCTCTTTTTGTGTACCTTAAACTAATAACTGGTAAAAGTAATACCAGTGTACTTTGATGTCAAAATGCATGCCTGCTACGCAAAATGCATACAGGTTGGCAGGCCTACTTGTGTTTAACCAGGCTTCTAGAACGTTTAACACAAGAATTAGAAGAAATTGACACCTCATTTTGTTCAATGCTAGCAACACTTCAGCTTCCACTACCACTATAATTATAAAGATTCATCAGAAATCTGACATACCTATTAAAACTCTGTTTGTGTGAGTGTTTAGGGGGGTAATGACTTGGACAGGTCATACGCTGTGCGCTGTGAGGTGAGTGTTGTTCGAGGTATTGAGGACTTCAGCTTCCCGACACACTGCAGCCGAGGAGAGCGCAGACAGCTCCTCACACTGGCCAGGAGAGGTACTACATGCCTGTCTACCACTAAGTCTACGTTCACATGACATGATGAAGTAGCCCAAATCAGAGTTTTTTGCCTTAAAGTGACTCAGATCAGACTTTTTCATGTTAGAGCTGGGCCACTTGAATATGTGGTTTAGGGTCTGATTCATATCTTCGATCTCTGGATAAGCGACCCCTGTCAGAATGCTCAGATGAGAGTTTATGAGTTTTTTCTAAAGAGGACCTATTATGCTCATTTTCAGCTCTATATTTTTATTCTCCACTAGACTCCACTAGAGTAGCTTTGCATGATTCACAGCTCAAAAAACTTATCCCGTCTCTTTCAGTCAATCAAAGTTGTGTTAAGTTACCACTGATGCAAACCCAACATTTCCTGCTTGACTGTGTCATATTAAAAACTTTTAAATGATTAAATAACGTGAAACTGTTATTGTGAAGAATTTATAGGAGATGAAACATGTTCCTCACTGAATTAGCAGAGCTTCATTAGCAGCACTAAAAACGGTCGACGATCCTTGTTGTAACCAGTTGACGTCAGCCCGAGCTGAAAGTAAAAATAACCGTTGGAAACTGAGCGTTCAGAGCAGTCTGAAGCCGGTGCTTTTTGCTCACAGGGATTGCTGCCACACACGTTTAGCTCATTATTTGAAACTTTGGCCTTATTTAATATGAACATCCGACATTGTAACATTTGATATATGACTGAAAATAAGGAAAAGCATAATAGGGCCCCTTTAACGTCTTACTTCTCTGCACATATTGCCTATCTTCATCATTCAGTGTCATCATCCCACAAAGTTAAAACGTCATGATGAACAGTTGCACTCTGTTGATGAATGAACTACACAAGAGGACGCCACATTGAAACAACAATTAACAAAATGTGAAAATACACCACACTGGGCTGAGTGAAGGGACACTTAACCCAGAATTAAAATGACAAAGTAAGCCACTAACCAGTTGAAGTGAATCAGTTGACCAGTATCTTTTTGCTCTTAGCTCTACAGAGGCTGCAGGAGGAGGAGCTGCCAGGCCACCTCCTCTTACTGGAGGAGCTCAACCAGGAGCAGCAGAGGGAGCTGAACATGAACCTGGACCATCCTTCTTCCTCCCAGCTCCGCACCGGTGTGGCCCGGGACTGGCCTGATGCCAGGGCAGTCTGGTCAGTCTGGTTACTGCCCATGAGTCTTTCATAGCTTGAATGGATAGATGGGAGTAAAACCAAAGTGGCCGTAACTCAGCTGGTAGAGCAGGTCAGCCATTAATCGTATGGTTGGTGGTTTTATCCTAGCTCCTTCTGTCCACATGTTAAACTGTCCTTAAGAAAGACAAGGAACCCCAGAGTGCTCCAGATATTTGATGGACAAAAGCAACTACCAAATGAAAACTATGGCCACCACATATTCAGACCAATTATTGGAAACTTGGACACCAATGATTCAAATTTTTGATGAAGACGCTAAATGTCGCACTGAACAAGAGCAAAAGCCAAAAATAGCAGGTGGTGTTTAAGGGGAGATTACATTTATTAATACTGACTGAATGTCTGATAACATTCTCTTGTCAACCATGTAATGTCACACTATTCCTTGTTGCAGGGTGAGTAAAGATGGCAGCCTAGTGGTCTGGGTCAACATGGAGGACCACCTCAGACTGGTGTCCATGCGAGACGATGCCAACATCGCCGAGGCATTTAAATGCATCTGCATCAACCTGCAGAAGGTCAGTGACGGGTCTGATCCTGAGAAAGGTTCATCAGCTCATAAGAGATCACTGCAAAGTTTTGACAAAGTTGATGTTTTCACTTGTAATACATTTCAGCCACAAATGTCTTCAGCCCCAAAAAGTTCAGATTTGGGAAGAAGAGTTGTGGTAGGCCGTGGTGAAATTCATCAGTTGTTGAGGTTATGTTCAATAAGGCTGAAGGAAATACTGTCTTCCAGGTGTTTGAAAGTTAAAAGCTACAAATTCAATTCAAATAGTTCCTGGCTCATCAAAAATACTATCTCAAACACTGGAGCTCATTAAAAAAGCAAAGGGTTCCTCCAGTGGGAAAGGGTGTTATGACCTTTGATCTTCAGAAGTTTTGAGCCTCTGATCAGTTTGTTTCTGCGTGTCCAGCTGGAAGAGTACTACAAAGCGCTCAGACACCCGTTCATCTGCAAGCAGCAGCTGGGGTGGGTGACGAGCTCTCCAGCCGACGTAGGGACGGGTCTGAGGATCACCGTCCACCTCAAGCTGCAACACCTTCCCAAACACAAACGCCTGCAGGACGTCCTGAAGAGGCTGAGGATCCGCATGGACAAAACAGGTACTAAGGGCAGACCTCCCACTGATGGTAGATACGATTTGTCTGCAGCTTCATATTAGCTTCAGATAAACTTTTAAATACATCTATTATATTGTGAGTGCATTATGAAGGGATCTTCTAATGGTCAGTATGAACTGTTGTTTTAAGACACACTTGAAAAATATGATTTCATATGAGCATCTTAAAAAATCAGAAAAAAGATCCACGCACTACCAGAGATCTTCGTCAGGAATTGACGATGCCTGATGAAGATCTCTGGTAGATCGAAACATTGCTCAATTAAATTTGCTGGTAGCTACTGGTACAGTGTGCATATCGTTTTTCTGATTTTTGCCTCTATGTGATTTTTGATCAAGCACCTGTGAAAGTTTTTTGGATGTGTGTACCCTGACCCTTCTCATCCTAAATATACAGGCAGAATTTAGTTGACATGTTAGAAAACCAGCTGTTAGATTTGGTATCTCAAGGATGTTCGACCTGTCAGATGTTGTTGGCATCAAAACTGTGCCCTTCCTGACACTCATTCAGCATAACACAAACCTGAAATACTTTGACTTTTGTCTTTTCTACAAAAACACAAAGTCAACAAAAGAAAACAGTTCTAGGTTAAAACTTACCTTTTCATCTCCCAGAAACCCCTGCTCTGTACTGTGTGAGCAACATTGCGACGTTCGGCCCGAGCGAGGTAGAACTGACTCAGCTGGTGGTGGACGGGGTCAAACTGCTAATCACCATGGAGACGAGACTGGAGGGCAACCAAGACATCGATGAGCTTGTTCCTACGCAGAAGTAGATCTGGATTTGCATTGGCTGGATTGAGGAAGAGGAGGAGGAGGAGGAGAAGGAATGAACTGTCAATCAGAGAGAAGTGTGTGACTCAGTCCATCATACAGCAGACACCAAGACTCTGTTGCCTGAATTAATTGTTTCAAACAAGTTGTAAAACCTGTGTAAATCAAATAAAGAGTGATTTACACGTCTGTTTCTTTCTGACATCATTGATTCTGACGTAACAGTCGAACACAGCTCATTGCTCTGCTTTAACTATTTTACATGTGATCTTGCATATATTTGTGGCCTCGTACTATAAGCAGTGTGTTGTCGGGGTCACATTTCACATGTCTATGAGTTGTTAACAGCTCCACCAAATAGTGATTTTTCCCTCTAAACTTCTCACATGCTTTCATTTCAATAAATGTTCAAATGATCCAATATTTCAGCAAAAATCAAGGATTAGAGAAAAAGTCCAAAAACTGAAAACAGATTTGTGTATCAGAACTTTGTTTTTTCTTCTTTCCTCTCCCATTAATCATCTCACCACCCCTCAGATTTATCTGCTGACCCTTTGGAGGGGCCCGACCCCTACGTTGGGAACCACTGGACTAAACTAGCTAACTGTATATAAAGTAGTGTAAACTAGCTCCACCTCCAGCAGTTACAACAGTAACATGCTGCTCTAACACTGATGCTTCACTATTAATAATCTAATGATGTCATATATAATAATATATCAGTCAGAGGGACCAAACCACTACTTTTACTGCAATACTTTAACTACATCAAGCTCATAATACTTATGATTAAATACTTTTACTGTAGTAGGATTGTATGCAGGACTTTTACTTGTAATGGAGTATTTTTACATTGCTGTATTGGTACTTTTACTCAAGTAAGGGATCTGAGTACTTCTTCCACTGCTGGTTTAAAGCTAAACCTCTTTCCAAATTCTGCTTAGCATGTTAGCTAATTAGCAACTAGCAATTTACAATCTGCATTAAGCATATTAACTAAACATTTTGTAGCTCATAATAAACATGATCAGACCAGCACCTATACATGTGTAGAATATGTCTGCTCACCTAGCAGGTGAATATTACTAACACTGTTTTCAGAGTTGCTAATGTTAGCTTAGCTCAGACCTTTCTGCCACAATCTGTTTGCCCCAGAATCATGCATCCTCCTGAACTACTATTGTTTTTTTCTCCCCCAACTTTATTTGCTTTGTACAAAATTATACAAAACGTGAAGGATAAACAAGAAAAAGTGGTACATACAGCGGGGAGGATGGGATAAGACTAAAGATGTATTATAATACATCCATGGGTAAGACACCCACCTCTGGTGCCCAACAAATGCCAGTAAAGTTGATGTGTATGTGTTGCCTATGTTCAGTAAAGCTCCCATCTGTAAATGCCCAGCTTGCTTTCTTCTGTTTTGGAAATCTGCACATCAACAGATTTCAATTTTTAAATTCAGATCTAATTTTTCCTTGTTGTTTTTGAAGGATCTGCGTTTTTTAAGGAAAAAACAGAAAAACAGTTTGATCATCCAATTAGGATTTATGTGAAGAACTATTTATCAGGCTGGAGCAAAATATAGAATTAATTTTTATGATAATTATAAAAATGTAAAAAATTCACTCTTGGGGCAAGACGCCCCAAGGGAACCTTCCCTGACCCCCATATTTTTTGGTGCAATCTGATATTTGTTGATGTGTAAAAATTAATAAAAGACATCAAGATCTCTGGAAAAACTAAGACACGCACTATGTTTAAATGAAAGGATATAAAATCAACTCATCCTCTGATAATGCTACAAGCTTATTTGCTTATAGCAAAACCTTAGCTAACTACAATTAGAAAAAATGATTAGTGAGAATATACCTACAGTCTACAAAAGTTTAGTCATTGACCAATGTCTTTAATACATAGAGATGTTGACTAAATTGAACAATTTGTTGAAACAGGATTCTTCACACATTTTCCAGCAAAAAGCAGCTGAATCAGGTGTTTCTCAGTAGGAGGACAGCTGACTTTAAATAACAGAGGACAGGGGCACACTGCTAAATTTGCAGCCTTTAATTTTGATGTCTTCTTCTGACTCTGATGAAGACATACTCTGACTCTAATGAAGACACAGTAGTGTGCAAACAAACTATAACTTGGATTTACAACTAGGAGGCTGAGGTGTGATTTTATTCCACCTTGTGAACCTTTACAGTCCCAACATGGTGCCCTCATTGCTACACCACATTAATGGAAATTTAGTTATTTTTAATTTATAAATTTGTTGCAGTTTGCAATGACACAGTGTACCATTTTTATTTAGCTGAATCTCAGGGAGATATCCTCGCTGTTAAAATGTCCTGATTTGACTCTCATTAAAACTAGGAAGCTGAAGTGTCAGTGCTGGTGGTGGTGAATGGGTACAGATGTTTTTGACTTCATGGCATCTGATTCTTGTCCCATCTCATACAAGTTATAAGCCTCAACATTTTATAACCAAGAACCCATTCTTACCTTCACCAAGTGGTTTTTAATCTAACAACCTTAAAGGATAAGTTCACAGAGTTTCAAGTGTGTCTTAAAACAACAGTCAGGTGTCCATATGAAAAATGAAGGAGGTTTTCCTCATTGTAATCATTCTTCCTGTTCATACTGGCTATTAAAAGATCCTTCAAATGTGCTGCATTCAAAAGTAGATGTGAAGCTTCTATTCAGCTTCAGCGGTCTGAGTTAGTCATATCAAGTGGATATCTGACACATTTACAGTCTTTTTAGCATCAAATTCCCTCTTTGTGTTTCCTCAAGACAGTGTTTCCCTGTTGAGCTGCAGGTGGAAGTATAGTTACAAAAAGAGGGACTTTGGCACTAAAAGGACTGTAACGTTGAAAGATATCTACTTGATTTGACTCATTTGGACGCTGAAGCATTTTTGTACAGAAGGAGGACTGTGGATTTTGTCCTCCATCACTTCCATTGTAAGGTCATTATGAAGGGATCTTCTAATGGTCAGTATGAACAGGAGGAATGATTACAGCAAGAAAAACAGCTTTAATGTTCATTTGGGCTCCTGAACGTTGTTTTAAGACATACTTAAGAAATTGTGAACTCTTTAACCCTTTAACAACACTTTTTGGCATTTCATTTATAGGCAGATTGGAGATTTTTTCCTGCCATTTCTTTGATATTTTGGTACATTTGTGGATGTGGGAAAGCTGCAGTTCAACTGCAGTGAGTTCAGAGATCCATCACAAAAAGCTAGTTTGGGTTTGACTTGAACTCGATGGTGCAGTTCTCCTGACGACCTGCTGCAGGCCGACAGTGAAAGCTCAGTGAAGTCATTATTTCAACACATTATTGACATCTGTCATCGTGCACAGTAGGAACACTAAGTATGAGTTTAGACCTGACATAATGAAAACAAACACACACTTCGACTCAGGTTCAGGTTCTACTATAGAAATAATCAACATAAGAATGAAAAAGCTGTGATCACAAAATGACTCATGTTCAAAGTCTTTCAGTTCTGTGGTTTTTATTTAAAATGAATCTATCATGGCTACACCAGACTTCTGCTACTTTCCTGTTGGCAATGAGTCTGAGAAATCAAGTCACATGGTGCAAGTTACTCTCTGAAAGCTGAGGCAAGGGGTATTTTCAAGTAAGAGGCTCACGATTAGTCTTTCCCACGTCACATGAACTCATCCTTCTCAGACAAGGGTTTAAAATGTGCATTGTTTGTTCCCTTCCTGGTTTCAAGTGCTACAACATACCAAAGTGTTCCCAGCTCCTGTAATGATGGAGAACCATTGAACCCTCAGAACCTCAACAAACAAGTAGAGCTGTACCACTGTTAGTGGTTCTGCATACAGCCAAAAATTCTAAATATACAGAAAAAATAAAAAAATACACAAACTGCTCATTTCCTCTGGTACAATTGAATGCATCAGAAATACAAAGCAGCATATTTAGAAGGCATAAAGTGGTGGAGTAGAGTTTTATCTACCAGGAAACAGGATCAAAAGGCCAATTTTGATCCTGTTTCTTAAGTATAAGTTTGGTGATAAATCTGGTGATACTCTAGTGATTTTCTATATTTTTCCTCTTGTCAACAAATCTCATGTTTGGATCTAAACCAACAATGAACTGATCTACTAACAAGTATCGTGTGTGTAAAAGCCTGATATATCTTATTCCTCTGTGCCGTAGACCTCCGTTGTCCAAAAACTGTTAAAAACATGTCAGTGAGCCACAACGCTGCACTGGGTGACATGTTCCTTCACCAGCATGAACACACACACTGTAGTTTATTTTGGCTCAATTTCACACACCGTCCTGCTGCCAGAAATACTCACTAGAGCACCGAATGTGGATTCATCTGCCGCTGAAAATAGTCCCCAACAAGGAAAATACTGAACCGTTTTAAACATGAAACTATAAATTTGTGAAGTCATATTGATGATTTCAGTGGGAACCAATAGGGTTTGGGCTGAGAGCTACAGACAGAGTAGGGAAGTCAGAGAGATGGACTAACACATTGTTGGTCTTTTCATGAGATTTGCTGACGCAAAGAAAAATACAAAAAAATACCAGATTTAAGTTTGAACAGGGATCACATGAATGGAAAACAATCTGCTTTACTGAACTTTAAGAAAAGAATGATGGAAAAATAATTTCAGTGGAGGAAAACAACCAAATATAAACAGATTCTGTATACAAACAGAAATTAATTAACTCTGTACCTGCACATATTCACCTGTACAGGCTCGTTTTATACAGCAAAAATAACAATAACTAAAAAAAACACATTCTATTGTGTCAGCTGTACATGTGGAAAGAGATTTACAGAGCTTTAGTTTGTGTTTGAACCACCTGAAATGGTTGTTGAACAATGACATCATTACTAAGAGCTCAAATATTATTGCAATAGTATTAACATCAGCCAGTAGGGGAGCAAAGGGAGATCAAAGGTCAAAAATTTCTCCATTGATACAACCAACAGTGAGGATGTTGTCACTACCTGATTGTTAATTACACTTAATGACACTAAACTCTGTGAGCTCACAAATAAAGTGACAGTAAAAGTGGATGTTTGCTGCACATTAAGAAATGGTTCATATGGTAAATGATGAGCGCGTTCACATGCACACAAGTATCCTGGTTATGATCAGCTTTTTGGTGTATGTAAACCATATCCTGGTTTCAGGAACCTAGATAAGCCGTCTGCAACCAGGGTTCTGAGGCATGTAAACACCTGATGCAGGTTTCTGATCATTCTGCTTTATGTCCAGGTGAGGAGTCAGTCAGTAAAACTTAAGATATGATGGTAAATCCTGTAATGATGATCAACACGCTGACTTCAGTAAGGCAGCGTTCAGCCAGAAGCCAAAAAGCACAGAAATGATCAGAAACCTGGATACTGTTATGATCATGTAAGCGGGGCTAACGGGGTGCAGCTGGCGTCAGGCTTCAGAGGCTGCTGGACATTTACAACTAGAAAAGAAACACTTTTCTTTTCTAAATGTTGTTTCTGAAGCTTCATGCAACAAATACAAACCCATTGGCAATTAAATCATATCAGAAAAAAATAATGAAAGTCAGCCAGCTACAGAGTGTGAGAGCTGCACTGTTGTCAACTTACGGGGTTGGGTATGCTAACATTAGCTAGAGAGGTACCTTATTTAAATCTTTTATAATTCATTCCTCCCTAAACCTCTGTGGTTGATGAGCTAACATTTATAATAAGGTGTGATCAGATGCATGCTGGACTGTTCACTTACCACAAACAGCCAATGCACCAGCTGTTCAAACGTTAATACTGTAGCTAGCTAGCAAAGTGCAAACCAGCGATGCGTGTGTGTGTTTGTGTGTGTGGAGTGTGTCTGTGCTACAACGTTGACTCTAACCTATTTCATCATTCACCAGAAACTCAAGTTCTCTGTTATTTCCTCCAGTTTATCTCCTATTTTACTTGTCTACGTATGTTTATGAATTAGAGTCATGTATAGAGTATATCATGTATAGAGTCATGTGTACCATGTCTTTGCCTCAACGCATTGTCTTTGACCCCCTTTACACCTTGTATTAAAATGCATTTTGGGTGATTGGATTGCAACTGGATAGTGCTTGACCACATGGAAGTACAGGTGTAAATGCACCCAAGATGCATTGAGGACGGATTGTGATCCGATCGGCCAAACCACCTCTGGAGATGGTCAGGGACGCATTGTGACCACATTGAACACAATGGTAAATGCAATTGTGTTTTCAATCCACATACAACAACTACATGGGCGGCGTTTGATAGCGCATAGGCCCACATAGGTTTGACACCCAGTATTCATCCATAAAGGTCCCCATCACTATCCTCTCCCATCAGTCTTGACTGCGTTCCCAAATCCAGATTGTCCTCTGGACAGTGGTGGCACTGACCACAGCTGAAATAAAAGCAGCTGCATAAAACGGCATTCTCCTCTGATTTCGGCATTTGGCATTCCAGTTGTCAAAGACGGCTTCTACCCCGGCTTTGAAAAGCAAGCAAAAGTCCATACAATAGTGCAGCTTCATGATTGGCCACCATCTTTTTTTGTTGTTTTTTTTGGACCCGTGCAAATGAGAGGAGGATGTGACGTTCGGTTGTTTGAGCTGGACAAAGCAATCGGATCTCCATCTGATCTCAATCAGATCTCAATGTGGAGACTGGAGACGAACACGGTATTAATGTAATCAGGTTAAATCATATCTAGATACAATTTGGATATGAGATACATTTTAATGCAAGGTATAAAGGGACTCTTAGTGTCTTCACCTTTATATGCGATCGCATCACCTCACATTCAGTCTGAACACTGATTTACTCAGCTGACATCATAGCGAAGATTAATGGTGAATTAACTGGCAAGCAAGCTAAACTGGCTCTCTAGCAGTGGTGGTCAGGTAACAAATAAAAACAGTTTTACACCGTCACAAAGCAACGTGGTGACAGACACATGTTTGATGAGTATTTGTGTTTTACACTGTAACTGCATACATTGCTAGCTAGATGTTCATCTATTGTAGAGGTCATGTTTCAGTGACTGTTTATTTGCACTCCAGAAACCGGATTACTGACAGAAACCAGGTTAAGGCTCTGCAATAATGTTACAGCTGATTACATGCAGTTTGGTTTCCTGATAAAAGAAACCAGGTTACTTTACAAGACGTTCAAGAATTCGATTACCTGTAAAACCTTTGAAAAATCTGATTTCTTAAGTGCAGAAACACAGTGACTAAACAACCGTAAGTCTCACTTCAGTCGACCTTAAATGATCTGTAATGACAGATGGATTTCAATGCTAGCAAACAAATTGAGCTCTCTTCCTTGTTAGCCTGGCTTTGTTCTGGTTCTCATCAGTGTGGTGGAGGGACAGACTACATCCTGCTGAACACCTGCACCACCAGTCGTTTTAATATTTGGTTTTACTGGCAAACATTTAGTGACATTAAATAGTAACTGTGTTGAGTATAATAAGGTGTATTTTCAAAGAGTTATACAGCAGTTAGCCTGCAATAGTGCTAAACACAAGATGGCCGCCGTCACTTGGTGAGGCGTCGTCCTGTGAAGAGGAGGAGTAGCGGTATCCTCCTCGCAGTGTTTAAGGATTATGTGATCATAACTGGACATCTGTCACAGCCTGAGCTCGTTGGCCACTTTGGAGGCGATGTTCTTAAAGGCGATGGACGTGCCAGAGATCCTTTTAAACCGCACGCCGTTGAGCGAGAGGCGGGGCAGTTTGCACACCTCAATCTCCCATTGGACCAGACTGTCCTGCCGGGCATCGCCATGCACGCAGAACAGCATGTAGCGCTCGCGCTGCTCGTAGTCACAGTTGTTGGCGTCCAGAACCCTCCGGATCTCCTTCATCATGTCCCCCGGCTCCATGGAGGACGTGGTCTTCATGCTCCAGGTGAAGCGCAGGGAGCGAGGCTTGGAGTCCCGCCCCTCCTCCTTAGGCTCACCTGATGAACTCCTGGAGGAAGGCGAATGAAACAAACAGACAGCGTTAACAGAGGAGGCAGCTGTTAACATGTTACACTGTTCATCCAGAGTATGTTTGATGATTGTAGGACTACCACGTTGAGCTCTGTGTTCAAGGGTCAGTTTACTCTCGAGTGCAGTGGTTTCCAAACTTTTTAAAACCTCCTCATATTCTCAGTACATTCAGCCTTTCTCAATACAGAGAACACCAAGTTTGGACTTCGGAGAACTTAGGATGTTTAACTCAGGACTCCAAACTCTGGAGGACGGGAGGACGCAAGTATGATCATTCGCAACCAGGACAAACATAAAAAACAATTTGGTAAGAACAGACAAACAGTGGTACAAAAACTGTATGGAAGGAAGATTAAGAGGAAGGAAACTGAGATTAATTACTTTAGTGCTGGATTGACTGGAGTTCTTGTAAGTGGACGTCAGTGTTTTTGCTGACAGCATCAACTCAGCTTCAACACACCTGTACCTGACTACTGTGACTAAACCATCTCAATCCAAAGCTCCACTAACAGAACACAACCTGACTCATGTTATGTTATCACATCCATTAAACGAACTTTAACATAGAATGTTCTGCCTCTGTTCATTCTTATCTATTTCTGTTTACTGATGTTTATTGAAATGTGTTGATAGCTGTACTTATATGTTGTTCTGTCTCCCAAAAGGAATTATATCAAATATTAAAACTCGCCACTGGTTGGTGTAAAATGCATTCTGGGATACTTGGCTACCTCAAGTCCACAAAAGTCCAGGTCCCAAAGTGTCCCTTGACAAAAAGGACACAGAGAGAACAAGGTCGTTTGGACTTGGACTGAACTAGAGCAGATGAAGAGACAAGGACGCAGGTTGAGAAAGGCTGTTTCTGAAAACTTGCGTGCTGGAAAGCTTGCTGTGTTTCTATGACAACCAGCAACTGTGAGCGGTCGTCACCCGTCGTAGCTATAGGGTTAAGTCACCAAGACAATGTAAAGCAGAAAGCTCTAAAGACACAGGACTTGGTTGTTTGAAATGTTGAATCTCTGAATTAGGTTACAGACAACAATCCTGTCATTCACCTGAACCTGCCTGACCTGTGGAGGCCAGATATCCCAGAAGCAACCATTCCCAGCTGTTACTGACCTGCGCGCAAACTTGGAGGTGATCTTGCCGATGAGGGAGGTGGAGGTGCCGCGGCGGGGCGTGGCCAGCGTGGCGGCGGCGTGCGGCGACAGGCTGGGTGAGACCGGCGGACCGTTGTAGGTGGCGGGGCGTCGGTCTCGGAGCTGAGCGCCGTGGAAGGTGGAGCGGCTGGAGGAGCCCCGGGGGAATCGGGTCCGGTCCGGCGTGGTGCTGCTGCTGCTGGTGACGCTGAAGGCTGACGGTGATGATGGAGGCTGGTGGGGGGAGCTGGGGGCGGGACGAGAGGACGGTAACATAGTGATATAAGATGATGAAACAATGTTTCCACTGTTTAGTTTTTGGATAAATGAAGCTCTGATGTGCTGAAAGAAACTGTGGATCTTATTCCCGTAGTTTTGTTCATCTTTCCTCACCTCTGATACTCTGCGTTGTCGTCGATGGGAGGCAGGCAGGACTTCATGGGATGTCCTGACGCCGACATGGACTTGACATGACGGGGCCGGGTGGAGGAGACGGTTGCCCCAGGCGATGGGGAGGGGGATGCTGCAGGTACCTCTGGTAGACTGAAGCAGAGAGGGATTGGTTTATGATTTGGAGCAAAACAGGTGTGATCAGTGAAAACTCCCAGAATTCCTCTCACCTGCTGTCCTTCCCGTTGGGAACAGCAGCTGAGTAGCGATCGGTGCTCGTCCTCTCATAAACGTACGTGTTCCTCCGAGTAATGCTCTGTAACAAACACACAGAATCATCAGTGACTCTGCAGCTCCTCTCAGCGTTACGGAGCTTTATAGTGAGTTTCAGCTCATTGTTTATCTGTCCGGCTGCAACTTTACTGTTGTGGTTCACTCTCAGAGCTCTCATAGCGCCGTTTTGGGTCGCAGCAGGCAGCTGTTTTCAGAGAAAAAACTCTAAAAAGCTATTTAGAGCTTAAAAAGAATATTGGACTTACATTCACCAGGTGGACAGAAACACGACTCCAAATGAATGATAATGTTGCTGCGTAACTGCTGGATGTGGAAATAAGAAACTGTTTGCTAACAAGTTCAACATGTCAACTTAATAGCTGATGATGAGTCAGTGTTGTGTTCACTACTTGTTTCTGATGGAAACTAGTGGACAAAAAGTCAGTTAATGCAGGTTTAACATTTTTTTATTTAGCAGTTAAGTTACATCACGTTTGTAGGCGCTTCCTGATGCTGTGGACTCTCTGGTTGGCAAGATTTGTTTTTCTGATACTGCAAGAAATAAAACACTGTTGCCGTCCTCCTGTGAAATATCATAATGTGACAGATGTAAATTGGAGAAGGCAAAGTTTTTCTCATCTCTGCAGGAGAAAGAAATGTCTTTTCAGTACATTCATAGATTTTATTGTGTGAAATTCTTCCTTCAGGTCAGAAGTCATATAGATGTGTGTCTTTCTGTATGGATTCCCTCTGAGACACAGAGGAAGGCTGAGCTGTATTATGTTATAATACTATGTATTATGTTTCAGTTATACACAGGGTGAGTGGGCAAAGTCTGTAACACTGCACTTAATGTTACGATAACTAGCCGAGGTAATGCAGAGACAGTTCCGAAAAACAACAAAACAATTCCCACCGTGACCTTTTGTGGTCTCTGTATTTCTGTAAATTGCAACCTGAAACTGTTTCTCACTTCTTCCCAACCTGCAGTCATTCTCATAAACTTGAAAGGAAACATGTTCTACTTTTCCTGATGTCGGAAGTTAAACATCAGGTCCAAGTTCCAAAACTTGAGGTGAACGTATGTAGAAACGCTGCCTGCAAGTCAAAAGGTTCGTTTGAAACGACGTCGGCTCGTCGCACATAAATGGTTTTCTCACATATTTCAGATGTGATTCAGCTC